>NC_090760.1:52049649-52069649 GCF_036898095.1 Palaemon carinicauda | reverse complement strand
GTAAAAAACGCTAAATTTCAAAGTATTTTGCAACCCTATTTGACTGACACTTAATAATGTATCTACACTTAAATGTAAATAATACTTTGACCCTCTTAAATAGTCAGGATTGAAAAAAAATATATATATAGATATATATATATATATATATATATATATATATATATATATATATATATATATATATATATCTTATATATATATATATATATATATATATATATATATATATATATATATATATATATATATATATATATATATATATCTTTTCTGTCAAATTAGTATTGTAAAGTGATAGAGGTGACCGGAGAAGGATAGGATACTATGAAAAGGTAAGAATTTAGCATTCTGATTGAAACATTACATTAGTAAAACGCCAGATTAAACTTATTTGTGAACAAAACCTCAAAAATAGGAAGTTATTGTATGAAATAACAAATGATGCTTTGCTTTGTGAACTAGAATATGATTTAGAAAATACTTAGTTTAGATTATCAAAGAACAAACTATTACTCTTGCATTCCTCAAATATTCTAGATATCAGAGGAAAATAATATGCTATTCTTAAGATAAGGTTGAACTTAGAAGGACGGTAAACCTAAAATTATGCAGCAGAAAATATATATATATATATATATATATATATATATATATATATATATATATATATATATATATATATATATATATATATATATATATTTACATATACATATATATATATATATATATATATATATATATATATATATATATATATATATATATATATATATATATATATATACGAAACTAGTCAGGACTTAATCGTATATTTCTTATTTTCATTTTCCCTGTGGTTCTTCTGCATATATATATATATATATATATATATATATATATATATATATATATATATATATATATATATATATATATATATATATATATATATACATATATATATATATATATATATATGTATATATATATATATATATATATATATATATATATATATATATATATATATATATATATATATATATGTATATATATATATATATGGATATATATATATATATATATATATATATATATATATATATATATATATATATATATATATATATATATATATATATATATATATATGCAGAAGAACTACAGGGAAAATGAAAATAAGAAATATACGATTAAGTCCCGACTAGTTTCGTGATACTTCTTCAGAGACTTAATCGTATATTATGTATTTTCATTTTCCCTGTGGTTCTTCTGCATCTGAGCATCACGTTTTCCTGTGATTTTTACGCATATATATATATATATATATATATATATATATATATATATATATATATATATATATATATATATATATATATATATATATATGTATGTATATATACACATATATGTATATATATATATATATATATATATATATATATATATATATATATATATATATATATATATATATATATATAGAGAGAGAGAGAGAGAGAGAGAGAGAGAGAGAGAGAGAGAGAGAGAGAGAGAGAGAGAGAGAGAGAGAGAGAGAGAGAGAGCTGGCAGGCTGTGTTCAGACAAGATACTTTACATGCCAGGAGGGTAAAGATATAATAATATTTAGGTTGGCATATGAGTCTGAAAGAGAAACAGAGGAATTTGTTGGAAGTTACCACCACAGTGACTATAGAAACCCAACCATAATAGTTTCTTAAGACTAAACAAATTTATAGCTTTTTTTCTTCTTTTTATTGAAAATGATTCACAACAAAAAGGCTGTGTTAGTGAATAAATGAAGGAAGGGTTTGTTATCACCAAAGTACAATATGCAATAAAAAAAAGAGAACAATGAAGGAGGAGAATATTATTATCATTAATGATGATGATGATAATATTAATAGTAATACATACATACATACATATACCAAGGCACTTCCCCCAATTTTGGGGGGTAGCCGACATCAACGAATGAAACAAAACAAAAAGGAGACCTCTACTCTCTACGTTCCTCCAGCCTAACAAGGGACTCAACCGAGTTCAGCTTGTACTGCTAGGGTGCCACAGCCCACCCTCCCACATTATCCACCACAGATGAAGCTTCATAATGCTGAATCCCCTACTGCTGCTACCTCCGCGATAATTTAAGGCATCGGAGGAAGCAGCAGGGCCTACCGGAACTGCATCACAATCGCTCGCCATTCATTCCTATTTCTAGCACGCCCTCTTGCCTCTCTCACATCTATCTTCCTATCACCCAGAGCTTTCTTCACTCCATCCATCCACCCAAACCTTGGCCTTCCTCTTGTACTTCTCCCATCAACTCTTGCATTCATCACCTTCTTTAGCAGACAGCCATTTTCCATTCTCTCAACATGGCCAAAACACCTCAACACATTCATATCCACTCTAGCTGCTAACTCATTTCTTACACCCGTTCTCACTCTCACCACTTCGTTTCTAACCCTATCTACTCCAGTTACACCAGCCATACTCCTTAGACACTTCATCTCAAACACATTCAATTTCTGTCTCTCTGTCACTTTCATTCCCCACAACTCCGATCCATATATCACAGTTGGTACAATCACTTTCTCATATAGAACTCTTTTTACATTCATGCCCAACCCTCTATTTCTTACTACTCCCTTAAATGCCCCCAACACCTTGCAACCTTCATTCACTCTCTGACGTACATCTGCTTCCACTCCACCATTTGCTGCAACAACAGAACCCAAGTACTTAAACTGATCCACTTCCTACAGTAACTCTCCATTCAACATGACATTCAACCTTGCGCCACCTTCCCTTCTCGTACTTCTCATAACCTTACTCTTACCCACATTAACTCTCAACTTCCTTCTCTCACACACTCCTCCAAATTCTGTCACTAATCGTCCAAGCTTCTCTTCTGTGTCTGCAACCAGTACAGTATCATCCGCAAACAACAACTGATTTACCTCCCATTCATGGTCATTCTCGTCTACCAGTTTTAATCCTCGTCCTGGCACTCGAGCATTCACCTCTCTCACCACTCCATCAACATACAAGTTAAACAACCACGGTGACATCACACATCCCTGTCTCAGCCCCACTCTCACCGGAAACCAATCACTCACTTCATTTCCTATCCTAACACATGCTTTACTACCTTTGTAGAAACTTTTCACTGCTTGCAACAATTTTCCACCAACTCCATATAACCTCATCACATTCCACATCCCTTACCCTTATATAGTGGTACAATACATGCACAAACCCAATCTACTGGTACCATTGAAAACAAAAAACACATATTAAACAATCTCACCAACCATTCAAGTACAGTCACACCCCCTTCCTTCAACATCTCAGCTCTCACACCATCCATACCAGACGCTTTTCCTACTTTCGTTTCATCTAGTGCTCTCCTCACTTCATCTATTGTAATCTCTCTCTCATTCTCATCTCCCATCACTGGCACCTCAACACCTGCAACAGCAATTATATCTGCCTCCCTATTATCCTCAACATTCAGTAAACTTTCAAAATATTCCGCCCATCTTTTCCTTGCCTCCTCTCCTTTTACCAACCTCCCATTTCCATCTTTCACTGTCTTCAATTCTTGAGCCAGCCTTCCTTACTCTCTTCACTTCTCTCCAAAACTTCTTCTTATTCTCTTCATATGAATGACCCAATCCCTGACCCCACCTCAGGTCAGCTGCCCTTTTTGCCTCACGTACCTTGCGCTTTACTTCCACATTTTTCTCTTTATATTTTTCATACTTCTCTACACTATTACTCTGCAGCCATTCTTCAAAAGCCCTCTTTTTCTCTTCCACTTTTACCTTTACTCCTTCATTCCACCATTCACTGCCCTTCCTCATGCTGCCTCCAACAACCTTCTTGCCACACATATCACTTGCAATCCCAACAAAATTTTCTTTTACTAACTTCCACTCCTCCTCTAAATTGCCAGTTTCTCTTACTTTCACTTTCATATGTCATTTTCAACCTTTCCTGATATTTACTTTTTACCCCCGGTTTTATTAGCTCTTCAACCCTCACTAGCTCCCTTTTACATTCACCTACTCTATTCCCCCACTCTTTTGCTACAACTAATTTTCGTTCCACCAAAAAATGATCTGACATACCGTTAGCCATACCCCTAAACACGTGCACGTCTTTCAATCTTCCAAACATACTAATAATAATAATAATAATAATAATAATAATAATAATAATAATGATGATGATGATAATAATATTAACAACAACAACAACAATAAAAAAAAAAAAATAATAATAATAATAATATTAATAATAATAATAATAATAATAATAACCTAGGCAATTGCATTATGCCTCCTTGTAGGATTCCACCATCTTTTACGCATCTTGTACCAACCGTGTGTCACACGATTGTACATAGTAACGACATTTAATTTTGTGTTTATATTATGCTTGTATCTTCGCTCTCCCCTCGCACTGACAAGGACCTGAAATAACATGTCTGTTTTTCTTACTGTTAACTGTTAACCAGTGTGGTGTCGGTTGAACAGGAAATTGCCTGTTATGTCTTTGGTGCCCTTTTTGCCTGGAGTTTATGTATATAAAAACGGATGTTCTGTAATAAAGTTACTCAATTGTTTTCATCCTGCCTTTGAGTCACAACCTTCTCTCGGCCCATCACATTGGTGACCCAATGTGACGGGCCGAGAGATGGATGAGAGCAACTGCGTAACTTTATTACAGAACATCCATTTTTATACGCATAAACTCTAGGCAAAAAGGGCACAAAAGACATAACAGGCAATTTCTTGTTCAACCGACACCGCACCGGTTAACAGTTAACGGTGAGAAAAACAGACAAATTATTTCAGGTCCTTGTCAGTGCGAGGGGAGAGCGAAGATACAAGCATAATATATACACAAAATGAAATGTTGTTACTATGTACGATCGTGTGACACACGGCCTGGAACAATCTCTTTTTGAGTCATTATCAATTGACCTGACTTTCATGGAGGGTTTATGTCGTATTATAGCCTACCTTCTTTATTTCAATGAGGATGGTCATTGATCCTGCTAAAATTTCTGAAATTTCAGTATCCGGATGCAAGAAATCTTAATTAAAGACAACTTTTATTATTGTTTCTCGAAACACCAATGGAATAAAAGGTTACTAATTTTGAATCCATGACTGAAATTCCTCTTTTATCGACTTTTTCTGAAAATAGTCTTTATTGTTGGACCCAAATGAGGATTATCGAGGATACCTTTTCAAAAGCTGACATTTAATAAACCAGTCTTTTGTTTGCTTCCCTGACAATCTCTAACTCAATGTGATCACAGTAAAAGGAAATTGGCAAATGAGATTACGAGATGCAAAAGAGCTTTAGGAATTAAAAATGTAGTTTTCGTTTTGTTGACAAAAAAATATATTCTCGGAATTTTGAAAAGGGGACCTTTGTATTCTAAGCTAACCAAGCTGCCATCAACGGAGAAAAAAAAAACACACTCAATTGGAATTTTATCCATGATATCTTTTTTTTCATAAATTTATGATGGTTTTATTCAAAATCCCTTTAAAATATTTGTAACTAAAACCAAGAAATAAGAATGAAAAAATCTTCCATTTTATGTCATTATCTCGAAAAGAATACGTTTTAGTAGATGACGCTATTCCGGAAACTTTACATTTACTGGCTACTCTGAGTCTATATTTCTTTTCTTTTACAGCCTCAGTTTTCAATGACAATTATAAGATTCCTTCTCTGTTTGTTTTTTTCTTCCCCTTTAGTTTTATTTCAAGAGAATGGATTGCTAATGTAAATAGTCTTCTCATTTCATACTTGCAGATGGGGGCATATTGGCCCACCCCATCAATTGTATGCTTGGCATTTTTTAAGGAGCGCAACTATTTACTCAGACATAATCTATATACATACGTGTGTATCAGAGTATTCGTTCAAACTAATGCTATTTATACTTCGGGAGGAGACTGATATGACGATAGAAAAGGCCATTGATACCATTGTACAAAACTTTCCTCGAGATGAAAGCCTTGATTTTTTTTATCTTATCGATGCCCTACTTCGCATATATTAGAGTGAAGAAAATCAACGGTCTAAGATGTAAATTGTAACGAAGCGAATGTGTGTGTATATATATATATATATATATATATATATATATATATATATATATATATATATATATGTATATATATATATATATATATATATATATATATATATATATATATATGTGTGTGTGTGTGTGTGTATGCACATATATATACATATATGAAAATATTATATATATATATAAATATATATATATATATATATATATATATATATATATATATATATATATATATATATATATAGATAGATAGATATATATACATATATATATATATATATATATATATATATATATATATATATATATATATATATATATATATATATATATATATATATATATATATACACACATTCGCTTAATAATCTATCTTTGCATATCATAAGATTATTTAGGCTTTAACTAATTTGTTAATTAGATGTTCTCTCATTTCATCATAATAAATATCAATTACTCCCAAATGATTGCATGAATCAACAACTTCTATTATTCCACAAACAATGATAACGCTTATTAATCCGACTTCCTGGTTTAAATTTACCTTTATTACCATACTCTCATACAGAGTGACTCCCCAATTCATCCTCTTAAAAATGCATCCAAACTCTTCAAACTAAATTAAGTTTCTTTTCATTACTACCAGTCAGTAGAGTATCATCTGCAAATATCAAGCATTCCACAGTTAATTCACGACTCACTTTCTTATCCAGAAAATTTGTACCGACACAAAACTGTTCAATTTTTTGCATCGCAATTCATTCCTCTAACATTCTTCTCTAAAATTTTCTTAAGCACAAAGACCATCGCTGTCATATAAACCAAATATGATCGCATGTTTAACTACCATCATCATACTATCCATAATTCTAGAAAACCAATCATCTATACCATTCATTTGCACTTCCACCTCATTTCCTGCATATCAATTTTGTCATAAGCTTTTCATGTCCCGTTTTCTTGTATAGAATATGTCAAATATAAACTGTAGGATCAGTGGGAGGTGTTTGCCTATGTAATTGTTTTAGGAAAAGGTTAAGAGGATTGTTAATAGAACAGCTCTTAGCAATAATGGGAATGCATTAAGTCAATTTAACGACATTAAAACATTTTCGAGTGTTCTTTTCACTCTATGGAATAGGAATAATTGAGTTTTATATAATTTTTTTCCATTCAGAAAACATTCATGGTCCAGTGAATTATTAACTGTTTCCAAAAGAAGGCTGCTGAATATCCAGAATTATCAGTTTACATTTCAAGTTTTGGAATTGAATTTAAGTCATTGAGTTTTTGTCAACGTAAATTATTCTGCGCTAGGCTTTGATAAGGAAGAAGGACTCAGAACAAGTGGGGCTGATTGCCTAATTGACTTTGATTAAAGCAGCATTTATCATTGTTTAAACGTTCTGTAATATTCTGTAATATTCATCAGGTTTTTCCTACTTGGATTTAGACTCCACATGGACTTAACTGTCAGTAGAAAATAGGGTATCAACATAACTGAGGATATAATGGTTATCGATAACCAATATCTAGGAATGTATATGTGAAATGTGGTGAAGAAACTATGTAAAGATTGCACATGTAGTTAGGTAAAATAACATGTTTTTTTTTTTTTATCAATTAAAATCAATTGACCTTCTAATATGTGTATACCTAATTAATATATAGCCTATGTTACGGTAAATCCTCTAAAATCGAGATTTAAGTTTTTTAATTCATACCAACGGTCTTTCTTCATATTTCATGTATACAACATAATGGCCCCACATCATATATCGTCATCGATGAGAAACTACAGAAACCGAAACAACCCGTAATAGATTAACTTGATTAATCGAAATGTTACCTTTGCATGAATAATGATGGTAATTAACTACAAGAAGTGATCAGATTACAGTACCACTGTTTTCTATGATAAGTTATCTCCATTTCCAACCTATTTCTCTGAAGACTTATATCTTTCAGGAGACTCACTCTATTAATATATAGTATGAAAAAAATATGTAGAACATATAATCTATATCTATGCTTCTCAAGCATTTTCTTCCTTACAATTTTCGATGAAAAAAAGATCCTATGAACTTGTGTTAGGTCAGGCAGTATAACGGGTGGACTCTGATCGAAGTTGATATTGAAAGACTAATGGCTGGAGAAATTTCTTTTTCTCTGAGAATTCTCATAATGACTTTCTTACTGTATTTGAGATGCTGAGTGTCTGGGGCGAGGAAGATGATGCTCAATAGGGAAATTACATTACTGTTTGTTATGGTCATTACCGTATTTTCACTGACTCAATTTGAGATAAAAGTTAATGATAATAACAGTTACGTGAATAACTAAGACAATGATTTAGAAGGGATATATACGATGCCATCCAAGGATTAATATCATAATGCTTCTGTAGAAAAAGATGATGATGATGATGATGATGATGATGATGATGATGATAATTGAGGTAATAATTTCGATAGGATTAATGAGAGATGGTATTGATGGTGACGAGCCAAACATTGCAGGTAATTCTGCCGGTTTGTTTTCCAACAAAGTGTTTCATTGCAAGTTCCAAGATATATATGAACAATATATCTGCTACCATGGAATAACAATGGTAAGAGAACCTATGTATTCGTAAATTATGATGTTTTTTTTTTATGCGATATGAGATATATCATTAGATATTCGATCTCCAGAAGTCAAAGATTATTCATCTTCGGAATTCTGTATTTTCTTTTATTGTACCAACCGTGTTTCACACAATTGTACATAATTCCTTTTGTATATATTATGGTTGTATCTTCGCTCTTCCCTCGCACTAAAACGAACATGAAAATTCAAGTCTGGTTTTTCCTCTGTGATTTTGTCTGTCTTGTGAACTTGTCATGTCCTGTTGCCTTGAGGTTTTGTATAAAAGGAGAGTGTTCCACAACAATATAACTCAGTCGTTTCCAATCTGCCTTTGATTTCACAACTCCTCTCTCGGCCCGTCACATTGGTGACCCCGGAAGTCGACTCGCTTCCACCGCCTTCCACCCCCACCCCCTCGCCCCTCCATCGTTGGTACTATGACGGACTCTACGGCAGTTGGCGCTACGGCCTCTCCATTCAAACTTTCATCGTTTGCCAGCGGAGAGGCGTTTGCTTGGTTTCAGCGCGCAGAAGTCCAGTTTCGTATCAGGGGCGTGACTCGCTCAACCACCAAAGCGGATTATGTTCTCGCGGCGATACCCGAGGACACCTTCCCAGAAATATCCGACTGGCTTTGTGAACAAGGAGACACCCCAATAGCGTATGGCGACCTCAAATCATACCTTCTGCAGCAGTACTCGCCGTCGCCAGCCGCCCGTATAGCAAAGCTTTTTCAGCTCTCGCAACAACCGTTGGGGGACCAAAAGGCTTCGCTTGCCCTCAGGGAAATGACCAGTATCGCCTTCAACCTGCCGCAGACGGCTCTCCTCGTGAGGTGAACCTACTCCGTGCCCTTTGGATACGCCGTTTACCTGAACCTGTGCGCGCTGCCATACCCAATGTCGATAGTTTACCCATAAAGGACTTGATGACCAAAGCCGACGCCCTTATGGACAGCCACTTCAAGACCTCCATCAACGCCTCCACCCCTGACGAAGAGGATGCCTATTCAACGTCAACCCAAGCTGACATGAATGCCGTAGGACATACTCGCCTACCCTGTGACGTGCCGAAGCGGCGACAAAGCCGCCCACCACCCACCAATCGCTCGCGCCCCAACGAACGACTTCTACAGCCACTTACTACCTCCCATCCACCGCAGTTTTGCTACTACCACTTCAGATTCGGGGCAACCGCGAAGAAATGTGCCAAAGATTGTCAGTGGCCAAAAAACGTGTAAGTAGGCCATCGCTTATGGCGGTGGCCTCCCATGTTTCTAATCTTTTCTTTTTACAGGATGCAGGAACGGGCGTGCGATTTTTGGTAGACACGGGTGCTTGTCGTTCTCTTTTGCCAAGGAAACTCTTCAAGGCACAACGTAGTCTGTCTACATCTGCCGACGTCCGCTTGGTAGCTGCCAACGGATCTGCGATACCCACCTACGGTTACGAGAGCCTCACATTATCGTTCGGAAACGGTAAATTCAATTGGAAGTTTCTCGTTGCTGACGTCACAATGCCAATCCTCGGTGCGGATTTCCTCTCTCATTTCCACCTTTTGGTCGATGTCGCCCACCGACGATTGGTCAACGCGGACTCGTACTTGTCGACACCTCTTCAACCCGCCCCCTCTAACCTCGCTCTCCACATCAGCGCACCCACGGATGCCTACGCCCACCTCCTCACGTCGTACCCGGAAGTTTTCCGTCCAGAACTTCGCCAAACGCCCACGGTTCCTGCTAAGCACGGTATTTATCACCATATCAAGACGACGGGACCCCCAGTCTTCGCAAAATTCAGACGTCTGGCACCGGAACGATTGGCAGCCGCCAAACAGACGTTCGCCGAAATGGAGAAAATGGGACTTTGCCAAAAGGCCTCCAGCCCATGGTCGTCACCCTTACACATCGTTCTGAAGAAAGACGGCTCCCTCCGTCCGTGCGGGGATTACAGGCGCCTGAACATGCAAACAGAACCGGATCACTACCCCCTCCCAAACATTGCCGATGTAACCTCCTACCTGCACAAAGCAAAGGTTTTCTCTACGCTCGACCTCCTGAAGGGGTATTATCAGGTGCCTATGAACCCAGAAGACATCCCCAAGACTGCCATCACCACTCCGTTTGGCACATACACCTTCAATTACTCCTGTTTTGGCCTTCGTAATGCTGGGGCAACGTTTCAACGTCTCATGGATGGCATCTTAGGGGACCTCCCTTTCTGTGTATGTTATGTGGACGACATACTTGTGTTCTCCTCCTCAAAAGAGGAACACCTCCGTCACCTGCGCATCGTGCTCGACCGCCTGCAACAAAACGGCCTTGTAGTCCGGTACGACAAGTGTACCTTTGGCGCCAACGAAGTGTCGTTCTTAGGGCACCGTATCACTCCTGAAGGAGTCCATCCCCTCCCTGAGAAGGTAGCAGCCGTTCAGAATTTCCCCACGCCCTCGACCGTCAAAGCTCTGCAGGAATTCTTGGGCATGATCAACTATTATCACTGCTTTCTGCCAGCCATTGCCGCCACTCTTGCTCCCCTCTACGCCTCCCTCAAGGGCAAGCCAAAGGATTTGAAGTGGGGTCCCCTTCAAGAAGCGGCCTTCTGCAATGCAAAGAAGGCCCTATCATCTGCTGCGGCTCTCACTTTTCCTATCCCACACGCCCCTCTCCTTCTCTCCACCGATGCCAGCGACGTCGCTATTGGTGCAGTACTCGAGCAGGTGGTCAAAGGCTCGCCCCGCCCATTGGCCTTCTTCAGCAGAAAACTGTCCAAGGCAGAATCGGGTTATTCTACCTTCGATCGAGAATTGCTGGCGGTGCACCTGGCTGTCCGTCACTTTCGCCATTTCTTAGAAGGTACGCCCTTCGTCATTCGCACAGACCACATGCCTCTGGTGCACGCCTTCACTCGACAGTCTGACGCCTGGTCCGCCCGTCAACGCCGACATCTCTCCGCCGTGGCTGAATACAATTGCACCCTCCAATACGTCCCTGGGAAAATGAATCCCGTTGCCGATGCCCTGTCAAGAAACACGTTGGCTGCCGTTCAACTGGGATTGGATTACAACGCCCTGGCTGAAGCCCAACGACAGGATCCAGAGTATCAAGCTTGTAGGACATCCTGCACGTCCCTCCGTTGGGAGGATTTTCCCCTCGAAAACTCCAACACCACCCTCCTCTGTGACGTCAGTACTGGTAGACCGCGACCTTGGATTCCTGCTCCCATGCGCCGACAGGTGTTTGATTTCATCCACGGCCTTTGACACCCCTCGTGCCGTTCTACTGCACAGCTGCTGAAGGCAAATTTCATTTGGCACGGCATTTCCAAGGATGCTAAGGATTGGGTCCGTGCCTGTACTTCTTGCCAAACTTCCAAAGTACATCGACACACGGATTCAGGAGTGGGCACCTTTCCTCAACCTCAGCGTCGTTTCGCACACATTCACGTCGACGTTGTAGGCCCCCTACCCACATCACAAGGACATCGTTACCTGTTTACCGTCATCGACCGCTCCACTCGTTGGCCTGAAGCCATTCCCATGGAAACTGCAACGTCCGCCTCATGTACATCTGCCTTACTCTCTGGATGGATTTCAAGATTCGGTATCCCTGAGCATATTACTTCTGACAGGGGAACCACTTTCACCTCTCAATTATGGACGTCATTAGCGAATCTCCTGGGCATCACCCTACATCACACAACGGCCTACAACCCGCTGCCAATGGAATGGTTGAACATTTTCATCGCACCCTCAAAGCAGCTTTGATGTCCCGCTGCAAGGATTGCAACTGGTTTACTCAGCTTCCCTGGGTCCTCCTTGGACTAAGGACCACTCCTAAAGATGCCCTCGACGTCTCGGCAGCCGAAATGGTGTATGGCGACCCGTTGGTCGTCCCTGCCGAGTTTTTTCCTTCTACAACCTCCTCCGACGATCTCCAACGCATACGTCACGTCGTGGGAAAATTTACTCCGTGCCGCCAGACTTACAAGCCCCCAGCGAAGCATCACATACCAACGGACTTGCACTCTGCAACGCACGTCTTCCTGCGCAACGACACCAGCAAGCCACCGTTAACGCCCCCTTACACGGGACCCTACCTTGTGATCCGACGCAGTCCGAAAGCATTCCTCCTAAACATTCGGGGCAAAGAAGACTGGGTCTCCATTGATCGTCTAAAACCTGCTTATCTTCTGCCAGATGACCCGCCTACAGTTCGCCTCTCTAGATCAGGGCGCCCTATTTAACATGTACAGTATGTAATTTTTAGGGGGGGAGCCATGTACCAACCGTGTTTCACACAATTGTACATAATTCCTTTTGTATATATTATGGTTGTATCTTCGCTCTTCCCTCGCACTAAAACGAACATGAAAATTCAAGTCTGGTTTTTCCTCTGTGATTTTGTCTGTCTTGTGAACTTGTCATGTCCTGTTGCCTTGAGGTTTTGTATATAAGGAGAGTGTTCCACAACAATATAACTCAGTCGTTTCCAATCTGCCTTTGATTTCACAACTCCTCTCTCGGCCCGTCACATTATTATTCCAGAAGAAAACAACAATCTTAAATGTTTTGCATCGGTAAGACGATTTTCTATAATTTTGAAGATATGTTAATGACTCGAAATAAATCAAATAGTGCTTTTGAAAAGAATGCTGAAAAACGTTAAAGAATAACTTACAAATAACTTTCCCTTACTCCCAAATATCGATAAATATTATTTATCAAGATATTCAGTGTGAATCAAAATTTGATTAAAGTAAGACTTTTTTTTCTCTAAACATGAATTCCAAACTTTTATGTGTGACTGTTTAAAAATGTTCATAAGGATATTGATTTTGGTCTTTTATATTCCTATAATTGATATACAGTTAGCTCTATTTTCAAAGAATAAGTCAGAATAGGTAAATTTTATTAATAAAATCTATTCCATTTCTTAGTAAACGGTGAAGAAATATATTTAGGAAAGAGTAAGAAGTGCAATATATCTCAATGTGTGTTGACCGTTTACATTATCACAAAATTTTTGAACAACTTCTTATTGGAAAAAAAAATAGAAATGAACCTTCCTCTTTCGCTACTTGGGCCACCTGCCGCTTTCTCACACTTAAATGACCGCATATAATGGTGAATGACTAGCCGCTACATTTATTCTTTAGCCCCAGAATTTCTCATGGGAATAACTTCATGCCCATGGATAATTTCTGCGGAGAGTAAACTCATATACAGAGAGAGAGAGAGAGAGAGAGAGAGAGAGAGAGAGAGAGAGAGAGAGAGAGAGAGAGAGAGAGAGAGAGAGAGAGAGAGAGAACCTTTTGGGGAAAATATGATTGTTCATCAGATAACATCATCCTCATCAGGGGATATATTGCAATGTTAAAATTACACTATATCATAATTCATTTAATTCTTTATATATATATATATATATATATATATATATATATATATATATATATATATATATATATAAATATATATATATATATATATATATATATATATATACATACATATATATATATATATATATATATATATATATATATATAATATATATATATATATATATATATATATATATATATATATATATATATATATATATATATATGTATATATATATATATATATATATATATATATATGTATATATACATATATATATATAATATATATATGTATATATATATATATATATATATATATATATATATATATATATATATATATATATATATATATATATATATATATATATATATGTGTGTGTGCGTGTGTATTGGTGCAATAAATAATAACCTCTTTTGTTCTTGTAGACCACATTGTGTCTCTTTTACCAATTCATATAAAGCTGATTTGCATTTCGGGGAGTATTTTCATCCATAAAACACTAAGCCAAAGAGTTATTACTTTTAGTGAGTCCAATTGAGATTTTATATTTTCTATATTCATTTCAATTCAGAATATATCAAAAATTTTATCACTATTGGTTATGATACAGAATTTCCGGCCTAACTCCATCCGAACAAATGGATCGTGATTGTTTTGGTCCCAAAATAACAATAAATGTGATTTATGGAGGAAGTAAGTCGTTATGTTGACATAAATGTCGACGCTGTATAAAAGTACGAAAAATTTCCCTGAATGTGAAAGACGAGCTTTTATCCGTTGACCTTTATTATAACGATAAAGTTTACTTGTCGAATCGCAATTTCCTGGAAAAAGTTTATTTTTTTTTCATAGAAGATACGTTAAAGACAATTTTTGGCTATTTACAGAAACATCCTATGCTGAGAAGTTTGTAGAATATGCAAATGAAATTAAACAAGATATTAAGTTTATCATGAAAATTTATAAAGATGACGAGTTACCATTCATTGACATAAACATTTCACGCTCAAATATGATATTTCTTACAGGTACTTTTAGAAAAGAGACATACACTGTTTTTAGTAGTTGTTTGAAATCATTCAATATTAATTCTATTCAAACCCTTTTATTTCGAACAAGTTCCTTATGTTCGAACTAGCATAACTTCCATGAAGAGAATTCATTTCGAAAAGCATATTATAAACATAATTGTTACTCCTTACACCCTTGGGACAATATCATGAACGAATTTCTTAATTATTGTTTTTACTTATTAAACTCAAGTATTATTGCCATTTGATTTTTTTCCTAGAAACGAGCTCATCAAATACCTCAATATTATGTACACTTAGGTTAATTTATGGTTTATAGTAAAATAAAAATAAAATGAAATAAAAAAAAAAAAAAACATCACATTCTGACACCCTCCCAAATGAACTTCATCTTCAGTGGCTTTGCAATAGATCAGCGCAATGGATGTGAAAGCTCATGAATGAAATCAAACACCTAACGGTACATGGGGGCAGTTATCCATGCTTTGGTCTACCAGTAGTGACATCACTGAGAAAAGTGCCATTGGAGTCGTCAAGGGTGAGGTCTTCCCAAATGCGGAAGCCCTACATGGTTGGTACTCTAGATCTTTTCGTTGGGCTTCTGCCAAGGCATTCTAATCCAATCCCAGGTAAATGGGGACAAATATGTATCTTCACTGGGCTTTTGCAACAGGATTCGTTCTAGTAGGGACATGTTGAAGGGTACAAATGTATTCACACATGGCAGAAATATCAGCATTGACAGGCGCCTAAGATATCAGACTGTTGAATGAAGGTGAGCACCATAGGCATGTTTTCTATGCAAATGACCAGGGGCTTACCTTTCTTAGAAGTTGTAAAAGTGATGGACATAAATGAACTGCCAGTAATTTACAGTCAAAGGTTGAGTAGCCAGTTTCTATCTTGGGTTGGGTGAGACATTAACCGCATGCTCAACCAATGCAATAATAGCAGTATCACTGACAACGGTGGAGATAATGAGAAGAGGTATGGGACAAAGGAAAATTGAGAGCAGCAGCTATGGATATAGCCTTCTTTGGGTTGCAGAAGGCCACTTGATGAAGGGGACTCCACTCCAGGTCTTTTAGTTTATCCTTGAAGGAGGCGTAGCGGGGACGAGTGTGGGAGTGATGGCTGGAGGGAACCAGTGATAATTGTCGATGATGCCAAAGAATTCTTGCAGTGCTTTGATAGTTGAAAACATGGAGAGTTCAGAACGGCTGCTATCTCCTCAAAATGAGGTTGCAGCTGAGAATGATATTTCGTTGGTGCCAAAGGTACACTTCTTGTACTGGACTACAAGGATGCTCTGTTGTAGGGGATTGAGCACGATCCATAGGGGATGGGGGTGTTCCTTTTAAGAGAAAGAGCACACAAGTATGTCGTCCACGTAACATACATAGAAGGGCAAGTCTCCTAAGATACCATCCATAAAGTGTTGAAAACTGTCCCCAGCATAATGAAGTCCAAAATACGAATAATTGAAAGTGTATATACGAAAGGGGTTACTGATGGCGGTCTTGGGGATATCATCTGAATTTAGGGGCACCTGATAATACCCTTTCAGTAGGTCAAGCGTGAACAAAACCTTCTCTTTCGCCGAGTAGGAGGTAATGTCGGCGATGTTTGGTAAGAGGTAGAGATCCAGTTCTGTCTGCAGGCTCAGAAGACTCTAATTACTACATGGATGCAGGGAGCCACCTTTCTTTAGGACTATGAGTAATTGTGACGACCTATTTCTTCAATTTCGGGGAACGTTTGTTTAGGGACTGACAAACGTTCTGATGCCAGACTCCTGAATCTGACGAGCAATGCATGTCCAGTCGTCTTGAAAAGTTGATAAATATAGTGTTTAGCCAAATTCTGAATGAAACATTTCTGTTTATAAAATGAGGAGGTGGGCATAGGTATCTGTGGCAGCCCTGATGTAGAGAGCATATTGGGAGGGATAGGTTTGAAGACATATCGACGAGTTAGAATTTGCGTTGATTATCTGTCAATGAGCAACATAAACTAGGAGATAGAAATGGGAGGGGAAATCTACACTGAGGATTATCAGCAACAAGAAACTCTTAATGATATATGGCACTCTCCTACGTTAATATGAGGGCCTTGTAATTGTGGGTGCAGATCGACGATCCAGCAGCAGGTACCAGACGGACATCATCACCCTTATACAGTTACGTAATTCACTTGGTAGAAGACAATGTCTAACACCTGTTTAGACCAGATTTCGCACCCCCACATCGGTATCATGTAAAAAGAAAAAATTAATGATAGAGTAGGCCAATGCCACATAGCCTACTTACAAGTGTTTTGGCCACTGACAACTGTTCTCACAATTCTTCATTTCAGCCACAAATTCGGATTAGTAGTAGCATAACTTCGGCTGATGGGCGTCATAGGGTGCCTGGACACATAGTTGATTGGGTCGTGAGCAAGAGGTGGCATATGCGGATGCTGGGTGGTTTCGTCGACGCTTTGGCAAATCGTGAGGTAGGCATCTGTGTTCCACTACATTCTGTCTTACCGCTTTAACATCAGAGTCGGTCAATGTTGAATAGTTTTCCTCTTCATCAGGAATGAAGTCAATGATGGAATTCTTGAAGGTGGTGAAGTGGCTGTCCGCAAGGGCGTTGACTTTTATCATCATGTCCATCATGGGCAAAATATTAACATTGGGAATGGTGGCGCATACAAGGTTGGGTAAGCGTTGTACTAAAAGGGCACAAAGTAGGTTCAACTCGCGAGGAGACCTGTTTTTTGGCAGGTTGCAGGCGAGCAATACTAGTCCTTTACTAAGGGCGAGCAAAGCCTTTTGATGTCCAACAGTTGTCGAGAGATCTAAAAAAGCTTGGCTATAGGGGCTGCTGGGAAAGGCGAGTACTGTTCCAAAAGGTATATTTTGATGGTGTCGTACGTTATTGGGGTGTCACCATGCACTCAAAACCTATCAGAGATGTCCTTAGGGATCATCGCAAGGATATAGTCTGCTTTGGTTCTTAAATGAGTCATACCCCTGATACAAAACTGGAAATCTGCACACTGAAACCAAGCGAATGCTTCTGTACTGGTGAAAGGTGGTACTTTCAAGGATAGAGCCTGGAGAGAACAATCTGCGTCAGAGGGTGGTATCTACAAGCAGTAAGACACAGCAGGGAGGGGGCAGGTAGTAAGAAGCTGTTCCTCAGGTATTCAGCAATTGTGAGGTAAGAGGAATGCATCTAAACTTTATCAAACAGACAACGAGCTCATATATAGGTAGTTGTGATTAAGAACGTCATAAAAAGATTATTACTAGTTACTGCATGAAAACAACAAGCTAAAACAGGTTTCTTTATCAGTGCAGAGAGAGTGAGATATAAAAAAAATGGAAACATCATTACATACTAAAAGAGTGTGTGAAACACGTGCGGTACACACATGCTAAAAAGAAGTACTAACTACATTTAGGATTTACCTGGTAAGGTATTTACTGATGTAATATATATATATATATATATATATATATATATATATATATATATATATATATATATATATATATATATATATATATATATATATATATATATATATGTATATATATATATATATATATATATATATATATATATATATATATATATATATATATATATTGATAAACAGATTCAAGAAGGTGTATGTTATAATATGAGCTATGCACTGCTAATACTAGCCTCCTAGCTAGTACAGTGATAATCAATCCACACCCTGGACCGTGAATTTAAGTTATTTCCTGGGTAGGCCACCCTTTTTTTTCTTGTCACTGTGGAGCGGCGTTGGGCTTGCCCGCTGACGTTCTGGTTTAGCATATCTTCCGATGAAACTTAAACTGAAACAAGACACCTTTCACCTTTAATCCACAGATCTCTCTCTCTCTCTCTCTCTCTCTCTCTCTCTCTCTCTCTCTCTCTCTCTCTGTACGATTCTGAAATACTGACTTTGTGGGTTGTCTTGTCCATGTAGGTCTATCCCGGGTTGTGTTTGTGTTCTTCTTTCAGGATCATACCACTCTCATTTTCTTTCTCCCGATTTGCCTTTGTGCCTTTGCCATATTCAATCTGAGAGAACGCAATCTCTGAGGAGATGACCTTCCGAATCTCATGTCAAGTACAAGTGTGAGGCAGCTATGTTCTATGACTGGTGCCATCGTCCCTTATCACCGAACGAAGAAAGCAGAAATTATTGCAAGAATAAACACGCCAAACCATTATGCTGCGAGTAATTCCTGTTAATATCATGAATTGCCTTGCTAAACTTTCTGGTTTTGTATCCATTACTCTAAAAAAGGAAATATACAGTGTTTTATATCATTATATTTTTTCACTATACATGGAAGCTTGAGTTGCCGGAATTTTCCGTGAAAGAGAGAGAGAGAGAGAGAGAGAGAGAGAGAGAGAGAGAGAGAGAGAGAGAGAGAGAGACCATGGTAACGTCAGTGTAACGTCACAAGGATTTTCGTCTGATTGCTATAATTGTTTTTAGAATTTCTCTTCCTCTACCAGAAAAAAATGACTTAATTACATAATTCTTGCACAGAACAAAATTAGGCCGGGCTTGAGTAAGTCTCTGTTGAAATCTCATCCTGATCCGACCATGCATCATGAAATTATATTGATAAACATTTTAGACGCGTGACTGCACATTTAGAGATTATTTTGAAATCTCTGATCTTAGTCAAATAGTTTAATGATATTACCACCCATTTTTTTTCTTAATTTGTCAAATCACAGATTTTCGGAGAGGTGAATGTTTTTCATAGCTCATCAGTAGGACAGTGTTTCTCGGATATTCAGAGGATCTGATGT
>NC_090760.1:52042149-52044649 GCF_036898095.1 Palaemon carinicauda | reverse complement strand
CATGGATAGATAAGATGAAAGAATGGCCTCCAGTCATGTGTGAAGCAGGGTGCTAAGAATCTCCCGGTTTATAAATACTGAAGAAAAATTAAAAATACGTAATTGGAATGTTAAATTCATGAATAATATTGGGAAGTTATAGCAAGTGGAGAGTGAATTTATGGTATATAATTTAGATATCTTGGCCTTAAGTGAAACACGTAAGGGGATTGGTAAGGAAACTTTAGACTAAAGGAATATTTATATTTACTCAGGAAGATCAGATGGAGCGGGAAGAGAAGGGGTAGGAATGATGATGACACCAAGAGCAGAAAAAGCATTACCCGAGTGGAGAGCTGTAAATAGTGAATTGTTACTAACAAAGTTCAAATCAAAGCAGTACAATATGAGTATTATTGTTTGCTATGCCCCAACAAATGATTCCCCTGGAGAAAGGAAAGATGAATAATATGAAGAACTGTAGAGGATAATAGATGAGATCCCTGAGAGAGAAATGAAATTTGTTATTGGCGACTTCAATGCAAAAGTTGGAAGAAATAATCAAGGGATTGAGAATGTGATGGGTGTCGAGGGTCTTGGCCAGGTTGCAAGTTAAAATAGAGCACATTTCATGAGTTTCTGTTCAGCAAACAATCTTGTCATTGGCGGTACTCTGTTCCAACATAAGATCATTCAAGAGTATACATGGACTTCACCATATGGCAATTACAAAAACCAGATAGATCACATTGCCATTAATAAAGAGAGAAGGAGGACTCCGAGAAATGTAAGAAGCTATGGCGGTGCAGATATTGGTAGTGATCACCAGCTCCTTATTGCCACACTGATATTATAACTGGAAGCACCTAACAGAAAGATATGAGAGAATATCTAGGAGTGATACAACTAAGCTTCTAGAGGAAGAGCACAGAGAAACATTTGCAATTGAATGTATGAATCGATTTGCAGTCTTAGAGACTTTAAGAGACGAAAAACAGACAATTAATGAAGAATGGTGTAATATTAAGAACATATATCAGTCATTGGTAGTGAAGTCTTGGGACAAACAGGTACAAGGAGAAAGCCATGGATATCACATGATACTTTTGATACTATAAAAAGGAGACAAAGACTGAAAGTGACTGTTGAAAGTTTTCGAGGCAGTAATGATAATTACAAAGTAGAGCATGCTAAGTATTCCAGTATTGACACCAAGGTCAAAAGAAATGCCAGGAATGACTGGAGAAAGTATTTCAATAGTAAAGCAGATGAGGCCGACAAAGCTATGAATTCAGGAAGTGGCTATGATGTGAGAATTGCTTATAGAATTATTGATGAAATCTCGATTGGGGCAAAGGAGAAGAAGCATATACCCATAGAAAAGAGAGATGGCTGTTATAACAACAGCAGATAAAGAAAGACAACGTTGGATGGAACACTTTAATTAGGCTGTGAATAGGACACATGAAGGACCTGAAGCTGATGAAGACCTTGATGTGCCCATGAATGAATTCAGTGTGTTTGAAGTCGAAGCTATCCTCAAAAAACTAAAGAGTGAAAGCCCCTGAATATGATGGAATAACTGCCGCAATGACACTGGCCGAAAGTGAAGTGACGCCCAAACTACTTACAAGATTACTTTGTAGAATGTGGCATGAAGGGGAAAGACCTTCTGAATGGGAGTTAGGAGTGTTGATGAAAATAGATAAAAAGGAAGACCTGACTGATTAAATTGAATACAGAGACATAACAGTTACGTCAGTTTTGAAAATATATAGTATGCTTATTTTTAAGAGACTGGAGAGAAAGATTGATGAAAGGCTGATAGGTGAACAAGCAAGATTTAGAATATGTAAAAGTTTCAATGACCAAATTTTCATTTTGAGACATGTTGTACAGCAATGCGTGTTTTATATAAAAAAAAAAAAAAAACACTTTTGATGGTATTTGTGGACTATGAAGAAGCCTTGGATAGTGTGCAGCGGCCAGTTTTGTGGAGAATCCTTCATCATAATGAAATTCCTCTGAAATATATAAAATTTGATTAAGTCTGTTCATGAGAATAGCAAGTGCAAAAGTAATTTTAATGGAGTCTTATCAAGTGAGTTTCAAGTGAACAGCGGAGTACTACAAGGGAATGTGTTGTCCCCTATATTGTTTATCCTCCTCATAAACTTTGTAATGTGTAGAGGAGTCAGTGATGGTGGAGAAGGATTGGACAGGATTGGTGATAGGAATTTAGGAGACCTAAAGTATGCTGATGATGCTGTCCTTCTTAGCAGAATACCCCAGGATTTGTAATGCTTGCATAGCAGAATGCATGAAATATCATACAAGGTGGGGCTGAAGATAAATAGAAGAGAGACAGAGATGATGAGAACGGAGTATGCACTGGAAGATGCAATATCATTGGAAGGAGAAAGGATTAATGAGGTAGAATAGTTTAAGCATTTAAGAACAATGATCACCAATGATTGACATTATTTATGGTAGGATTATGAAACAATCTCTAAAAGATTTA
>NC_090760.1:52019649-52027149 GCF_036898095.1 Palaemon carinicauda | reverse complement strand
TATATACATGTGAAAGTGTAGAAGGTTTCAATTCTGCTCACAATAAATATATCGTAGAATATCGTAGAAGCAAAATTGTTTAATTTTAGTAAAATTATATACCTGAATACGTTGACTGTCTATTGATGTAAGGTTTTAAGCATTTTGTAAAAATCATAAAGGCAACAATAATAAAAGAAAAATAATTTTCATGTTGAGAATTGCAATTTTTATCGTATCAGGAAGCTTCTGAAAATTATGGGAGATGATTGAAGGTTATAGAGGTCGATAATTTCGTAACGAGCATGATTTAGATTTAAAGCAAAAACTTAGATAATAAGGGGACGTTCAGGACTGCTTGATAAAATCTATAAGTTTATGAAAAAAAAATCAGAATCCCGGATGGAATGACCGGGGTTGAGCAGAAGCAGATTCGATTACGTAAATAAACACCTGATCAATTGAACTAAAGATGGCTCGTTGTAAATACTTTGTACACAGTCAGTAAGGATCCAGACTCCAAACTTACCAAACAATCGAAACCTTTATTCTTTGATTCCCAGGAACTATAGTCAACACATGTCATTTATAAGAATACAAACTGGTATTGAATAAATAAAGCACAAGGCAGTAATGGAAGTGTTAACACATTATCAAGCTTTTCCTACATCTCGATCAAAACTAAGACCGCGATGCTCAACTTCAATGTAAACATACGTCCTAATGAAACAGATATAGAAATGGTAAATAGAAGAATTCATAGTCTACCAGAGGCAGAACATTTTAAAGAAAATTCTTATGATGTTAAAAGGCAGAGCACCCGCAATAGTAAACTCATCACTAACCATGAAGGTGAAACGAACATGAAGGAAACAGTATCCATATATTAGGAAAAAATAACCAAACATACAGAAACACATCACTCTTTGGTAAGTCAATATCCTTGTTAAATGGTAAATTATATTTAGCATGATATAGGAGTAGAGGATAAGTTTTAGGATAAGGCATCTACACTTGTATTTTGGTTAAATGTAATGTGAAAAGATTACCGTGAGAAAATGTGTGATAGACTTTATTACTGCAAAACAATATTTGATCATATCGGTGGTGTATGTTTCACTTTGATGCGCTTTTCATAACAAGAAGCAATATACTCTACTATACTCTTTGAAAGAGTTTGGTAAAGATTTTTCTCTATCATAACTAATGTATCTACAACTAATGCAAAGAAAATCTATGTAAATAGATAACATAGGTGATCTTATTTAAAGTAAGACATGTGACGTAAGAGGGGGTGGGGTTATTGTCTTGACCGATGTGGATAATGTTATCATTAGTGGCAAAGTGACTCGTTTTATGACGATAAATATCTGTTGAGATAATTCAAAATATTTTTTTCTATGGTGTTTAATGATTTTGTAAAATGAAAGTAATTATTACTGTCATAAGTTATAATCCTATGGATGTCGTTTTAGAATAGCAGCTATATTAATCGGCCCTTTTCAAGGTAGCTTCATATCAATAAATTTTTGGTCGTTTCCAAAAGTACATTTTTCAAAGTTAAAATGTTTAACCCTATAGGTATACGGTTATATATAATAAGGCCTTAAACTTACAAATCGAGCTAATACAACAGAAAATAGCAACAGTTCGGGTATTTGTTTAGGAACATTGAAAAAAAAAACCTGAATCGGGCTTTTTCTCCTTATCTAAGACATGAAAGTCTTCTTGTCCATAAAAAAATATTCTGAGATATTGAGAGTATTGACAGGGTAAATTTGATTTCTCGTTCAAGCATTACATTAAACAGTAATAATATATGAATTGAAAAAAAAATGGTGGTATAACTAAGACAATTGTTCTCTTTTGGGTAACAAAGTCGAATACTAGACGACCTAATTAACCGAAAATCTTATGAACTTTTCTTTGATAATTCTCATCTGAATATTTAATAAATTCTAAAATAAAAGATCAAAACTACTACCTTTCTATTAAGAGACTAGATTTTACATAAATATCTAATTTGTTTAACACTTTCGCATTGGAAAAAGATCAGATTAATTTGAAATCAGCTGTAACAGTGTAACATAGAATATCTGTTATAAAATATTAAGAACTACCTACATATGCTATGAAAACAGATATGAATGCTTTGATTGTTTAACAAAATAACAGCTAGGTCGAATTTGCAAAAATGGTTGGCACGATTTCTTTTAGAATCAATGAACGTTGTATGAATATTTTCCCACCAATATTTAGGATTTTGGGGTTCAGAGAGAGAGAGAGAGAGAGAGGAGAGAGAGAGAGAGAGAGAGAGAGAGAGAGAGAGAGAGATGGTATTGGCCTGTGAATATTTTCAATAGCCTTGCTCGAATCTTAAATTGTAAAGGAATAGAGGTGCAGAAATTGAAAATTTATGTGGATTGTAAAATTGTTCATGGAATTCTCTCCAATGTTTGTCTTGCCATAATAGTTCATTGCTGGTGTGTCCTATTTTAACTTACTCTCATATCTGTACCTTTTTATAGAAGTTTCTCTAACTCATCACATAATCCTATACAGGAAAAAGGAGAATTTTCGTTATGAAATGAGCATTTTTCTTAATAAACATTGCTACATTAATGAGTTGACAATAAAATGGATTTTGAGCGAAGCGAAAAATCTATTTTTGGGTGAGGTAGCCATGTCGTCCTGATGGAAGTTCCTATTAGGTAGTTTTTTAGGGTATATTTGACTACAGTGATATTCCCAGAGAATTTTACCGTAAGGTATCCAGAATTCTAACTCCTGGAGCGAATATCCCTAAATAATCTCACAGGGATATCGCATAATATCAGAGGACGTATTCTTGACACGTCACATAGCTCTCTTTGCCCCGAACAGTATTAACGCTTTGAGGGGGAATAGTGACAAGAATCTGAAACGAGAATGAAAAGAGAGCCGCTCATAAGGCATCTCTCCTATTCCGTTTCCAGTTTGTATCTGATGAAGGCGGTAGTGCCCTCTTTATTCCTTGTAGCGATATACGAGGTGGTATAGATACTGTATTTTAGGGAAGGGTCAATAAGCCCTTTTACAATAAAAGTAAGGGCTGGTCCATCAGGACGACATGGCTACCTCACCCAAAAATAGATTTTTCGCTTCGCTCAAAATCTGTTTTTTGGGCTCAGGGCATGTCGTCCTGATGGAAATTTACCAGAGCATTACTGTATCTGTGGATTCCCAATCAGTGCCGTACTCTCAAGAAAGTATTTTCCTTGTCCATCTAGACCTCGGGACCTATGATGTTACCGTCATACATCATTTCATCTAAGCATGAACTATGTTATTGCTTCCTGCCCCCTACAGGGGTGAGTCATACTAGACTCTGGAAAAGTCTCGAGGAGTACATAAAAACTTATGGATGACAAAATGACAAGCTTGTATAGTGGTCTCGCCCTATACATTATAAAGCAAAGTTTGTATAAGAGTAGCCAAAGTCAGAATGAATTTGTGACACCTTCCCCAAAGTGACCACTCTTAGTAACTATTGGATAATGGTTGTATCCTCATAGAAACAAATTTGGCATCTTTGCCACCCACCCGTTAGGGTACCACGTCAACCCTTCCCAGGAAGGGTTAGGGTGAGTGGACTTTTGCTTGAATCAGGGAACAGTCTCGAAAGACATACCATGATAAAAATATCCATATTTTAATCTTAATGCTCAGTACATTTCTAATAAAATGAGTGTGGGCGAAAAGATGCAGGGTTCATTATGAACTAGTTTATTAAAATTTAATAAACGAACATATCAGATCACATTTATAAAATTTATATAATGTGGATGATATGCGTGAAAGCATAAAGAAAAACAGTCAACAGAAAATCTTGTTTCATCTACTAGGAAACAGATTTGCCACTTCAATAAAATTATTAATAATAATGATATAGTCTGTATACTGTTTACATACACTAGCGTAAAAAACGCTTGGCACAAGTGTCCGTATTATGCTATAGATTACCGACGTCAATGGAACAGTTTGTAAGGACACTTTCGTGGCCTATCGCTCAGCGTGTAGTTACTTACAGTGACTACACGCGCACCCTCTTCATTAATCGTCCCAAATTAATTACACTGTTCCTCGCAGACTTAAAACAAAATGTTAAAGAATTCTAACTGCTGCTACCACAGATCTCATAAGTTGCTCCACTTGCTTCGCATAGTGCACAAAGAACGCCTTGGATGACTACCAGCCGGTGTGCAAACAAGGATGTTCAAAGTCCTTATAATTAAAGAAATTTTATGGAGGAGGCAACTTTCCTCGGATCATGACTAACGGGTGTACTGTCTGGATCCGTTCTGCGAATAACACGGGTGAATTTCGCCCTTAGTTATAGATAACTTTGAACCCAGGGTTTCTCTTCTGAACAGCTGTCCTCCTATAAAGTCTGAAGTTCTATGAAGATAGACCTTTAGGCACTCCACTGGACATAGAGATGCATCTTCCTCCTGAGGGCAGATTCTCTAGGGACCCCACCTCTTGGTGGGTAGCTTGTTCCTGGTAAGAAACGTTGGGTCTGGAAATAGAATCAGTTCTTCCTCCAAGAACTGGACGTGGCCTTCCTCTGTAGAGAGAGCCAATATTCACTAACTCTGGCCCCCAAGGCGAGTACAAACAGAAATAGGACTTAAATTCAAAACCTTCTAAGCACATTTTCATCGTTCATTATTTATACACAATGATGAATCATATCTAATGACCAAGCAAATGGTCTTTGGAAGCGCTGAAGTGCTAGTTCATTAAGAACGTCGTTAGAAAGGTCGACCTGTAAGGCATATGGTATCTGACTTGTCAAGGCAGGCTTGAACAATAAAATCGTGTAGGCTGCTAAACCTTGCTCATGAAGGTGAATGAAGAATGATAAATAGGAATCTGTCGGGATTTCTTTCAGTTTCTACGCCTTGACAAAGGATAGCTATTTCTTCCCTGAAGCCTCATAATGTCTTCTGGTTTCCTCCAAAAGTCTAAACCGACTTTTGAACACCGAATCTTTTTCTCATCGTTAAGGAGAGAAAATCATGAGATGTAGGTTCCATGTTTTCTGTGATGGAGCGACGACAGTCGACTTCTGTACTCGCTGAGACAGGGATGGATCCGGTAGAGGAACGAATTTTAATCGTAGTTCCAATGCCAGAGGGAACCACACGCTATTTGGCCACTTGTGGGCCACTATTGCAGCTTTCCCTTTGAAGGATCTCGGCATATCGAGGACCTTCAAAAGGAGGTGTGCGGAGGGAACAGATAGATACAAGATCATCTGATCCAGCCCAGAAACATAGCGTCCACTGCCTCCGCTAACGGATCCTCGTAAGGGGACACGTAACGAACTATTTTCTTGTTGTCTTTCGTCGCAAAGAGGTCTATCTGCAGCTCTGGGACTTGACTCGAGATGAAGGAGAACGATCCTGCGTCAAGGGACCATTCTGACTCTACAGGTGTAAACCTAGATAGAGCGTCCGCTGTCACATTGCGGAACTCTTGAATGTGAACTGCTGACAGGTGCCATTTCTTCACGCGTTTGATGCATATTTTCTCCAGATTCCTGTTGCATCCTTAAGCTGTGCTCTTAGCACTGGATCTGTTATCAAAGAAAACTTTAGAGAGCCCAGCACTCTCTCCTGTTCGTGTCTTGATATCTGTTTGGATTTCAACAGTCTCTTGACAGATCCAGTTATTTCTTTCCTCTTCTTACTAGGATTGGAAAGCCGCTGTGACTCCAAATTCCAGTGGATTCCCAACCACCGAAATTTTTGAGCTGGAGAAAGACGAGACTTTTTGATGTTGATCTTGAATCCCAGATGTTCCAGGAACTGGATCACTATCTTAGAAGCTTGCATGCATACTGTCCTGAATGCTGCCCACACCAGCCAGTCGTCCGAGTAGGCTACTACTTGAACCCCTTTTAGGCGTAACTGATGAACGGGTGCGTTTGCGAGCTTCGTGAAAATCCTTGGGGCTATGTTTAGCCTGAAAGGCATGGTTCTGAAGGCGTAAAGTTATCAAAGTAACTTGAATCCTAGGTAGGGGGAGAGGTGACGAATAATTGGAACGTGCCAATAAGCGTCAAACAAGTCTATAGACACATCATATGCCCAGAATGACTCTGAGTTTTTCTGAGTCCTACTTTGGAACACAAAACAGCCTTCCTTGGAATTTGATGGACTTAAACTTCCGGATTACTCTTTTGACTAAGAGCTCTCGGACATATTCTTCCAGAGCGGGGGTTGAGTGTTGGAAGAATTGAGGAAATTGAGGTGGAGGACTGCTCCAGCTCCAACCTAGTCCATTCTTATTTAGGCTGTAGGCCCAGGGATCGAAGGTCCAGCGATCCCTAAAAAGCTGTAATCTCCCTCATACTGGAAGTATCTACTTCTGCTCTTGTGGACCTGAGGCCTTGCCTCCTTGACCGCGTCCTCCCCTGGATCCCCTTCCTCTTGAAGGGCGTCTAGAAGAACCTCTGGCTGTTCCTCTGGCTCTCGAACGAAAGGAAGAAGTCTGCCTTTCGGAGGCTGGGTTAAGAACTGTCGACAGTGTCGCCGTCTGTTGAGGTACCAGCTGGTACGTGATTGGAGGTTGTGCTACTGTATGAGGCACCGCGGTCACAGGAAGTTGTTGTTGATGTTCCTGTCGGTAGGGTTTAGCCGGCCGAGAGGATGGCCTAGGCCTTTTGTCTACTACCTCTTTAACCACTTCATTGGGAAAGAGGTCTTTACGCCAAATACGAGAGGAGATCAATTTCCTCGGTTACCGAGGCAAACACGTACTCTCTACAGGCTCTCCTAGCTTTAATAAAGCTATAGAAATCCTTCGTAACTATGGCCAGATAGGTTTTGGCCAAAACCATGAATATGTCCTGGTTCTTGGGGTCACTTGCCATCGTTTCTAGTGTTGTTTGCAACGACATCGATGCCGCAAGTCTTTTCCTTGTCTCTACGGAAGAGAGCCTTCGACAGTTTTGGAAGCGCCTCACCGAACTGGCGTTCAGCAATATCAGCTTCCAGTTTCCCGACTGAGAAGGTAAGGTGTACGTCCTTCCAGTCTTCTTGGTCCAAGGGCAAGGTCAGAGATAACGGCTTGCACTCCTCCAAGGAGGGGCATGATTTCCCTGCCTCCACCGCATTTAAGGCAGCCCTATATCCCTTTTCCAAGAAGGGAAAGGCTCTAGTAGGAGAGGCCACAAAGGAGGGAAGCTTCTTACTCAAGGCGGACACCTTTGAGTTAGTGAAGCCCCTCTCTTTCATCGAGCTCGTTAGTAACGTCTGAGCTTTACTATGGTAAAAAACTATGACCTCTGGCTCCGTCTCCTCCTTTAAGGCTGGCTCCTTTCTAAGACGGGCATAGCTTTCCAGATAAAAGTCTTTGTTGGGCCAAAATTCCACTTCTTCCAGGGAAATTGCTCCCAACTTTTCTGAGATCACGATCTCCCCAGTCAGTTGTCATTGGCATGTGTTCGGCATACCTCCAAGGATTGGTATTCGA
>NC_090760.1:52012149-52014649 GCF_036898095.1 Palaemon carinicauda | reverse complement strand
GTAGAGACATACATTTGCTTCTTTGGTACGTTTAGTACGGTGGCTTTCGGAATAAAAAAAGTTATCTAAAAACTGCTTTGTAAATTTATTAAACTTGTCACATGGATAACAGTTCCTAATAAAATATAGTTTTAGAAATTTAATTTCCTCGTGGAATCTACCCCAATTTGAAGAAAGATTAAGAGCTCTAAAAATTAATGTTTTATAAGAGTTTACTTTAAATGAAATCGGACAGTGACTAAAAAAAGTTTAACCCAAGTCCTATAAAAGTTTGTTTTCTAAAAATGCCAGCAGTACTAAATGCACCATTACAACGTGAAATCTTAATATCTAAAAAGGAACGTTGATCATTATGTTCGGAGTCTAAAGTGAACTTACTATTTGAATGAAATGAGTTTATGTACTCTAAAAACAAAGTGGCATGGTGTCTATCTCTAAAAGAACAAATGTATCATCGACATAACTTCTATAAAATAGGGGTTTAAAGGACACAGGGCACTGATCAATGAACAACTTTCCAAGGTGGCACATGAATATATTTGCAAAGGTAGGGCCCAAGGGAGAACCCATTGCCATACCATCGACCTGTTTGTAAACTTTGTTATTGAAAATAAAGAAAGTTTCTGAAAACGGCAAGTTCAAGTAATTTTCTAAAAAGCGTTAATGTTAAAACCAGGAAATGAGGAAGTCGGGTTGGGAAATAGTCTAGTTAAAATAATGTCTATTGTTTCTGATAGCGGAATATTAGTGAATAAAGAGATAACCATCATAACTGACCATAAAACTATTGGGATCTTGCTGGAGAATATGAGGTACAAAACTGAGATTAGTTTTGCAAGGTGTAAGCATTGGAGTGAGATCACTTAGTAGAGGGACTAAAAATTTAGATATACCAAAATTAGTGGAGTTGTAAGCAGCCAGAATGGGAAGTAATGGTATGTCAGGTTTGTGAACCTTGGGTAAACCATATAAAACGCTGAAGGATGAACCAGCGCCGTACAAGGAACGGTATGTTTCTTCTGATAGAAAGGATTCATCTCTGAGTTGTTTAAGGTTACGGTTGATTTTGTCCTCTACGTTATAATTCAAACTAAATTCTGGAGGGACTCAGTTTCACAAAATTTACTGTTGTCTGAAAGAATGTTAAGCAGTTTGTCAGTATAATCCTGTTTATTGAGAACCCACCACACCTTTACCCTTGTCAGGGCGACATAAAATGATATCACCTACGTAGTGATAAAGACTTTAGAATAATAAAATCTTCTTCTTGAAGAAATGGAAACCACGTAGGTGACTTTAAAGATGAATAAGGTTCATGGGCAATGTTTTGAGTTGATTGACGGGCTTTTTCTAGATTATTATGAGAAGGGAGGTTCCGAATATTACTAAAAAACCATCTCAAACGTTAAGAAAAACTTAGAGAAACTTTGGTCAGAAATTAGGAAGACAACACTCCAACCCCAAAGAAAAGCAAAAATTCTTCCTTTTTGGAAAGGTATAGTCTTAGATATTAAAAATTACATCCCTAGGAGCAAGGAACTTCGGCCTTTCAAAGCCCAGTTTCGAAAGTTTACGTTCATGTACTGATTTTGTGTTTGGAAATAAACTTAGACAATTACGTTTTATAAGAGATTATGAAATACATTTTATCAAGTAAAGATAATTGTTCATAAAAGGATGACGTTATAGATGACACGTGGGACCGTAAACGGGCAGCAGATTTTGGTTTTAGATTAATATTCCATATCCAAGAGTTTTAAAACGGCAGACTTGTAGAAATCAGTATCATAAAGAGAAGAACGATAAAATTTAAATTTTTACCAAATTAGGAACAATGTTACTCATCTTGCAATACAAAAGAAATTCATGGTCCAGTTCAGCTTTCTTCAGTTTCTTCGTGGAGGATTCAAGTTGACGGTAGAGTCTGACTGTAGATCCATCGTATTTGCGTCGCAAGTAATTAATGACCTTTTCGCCTTAGAAAGCTTGAGGTTTAGTAGAAAGGCGAAGGAAAGCAGATACTTCAGCATTTGGACAGTTTATTTGCTGCTAAGCTTTCGGGAACTACATTTTCCCATCATCGGAACTAAAAAAGGGAATTTAAAACACAGATCAATAGACATTACGTTAGTCAATGAAATTCCGTTAAAAAAGGACAAGAATTATAACAAATACATTGGAATTATTAAAAAATTAAGTGGATGAAATATATTAAAGAAAAATATATTAAACAAAATACATCAAATTAAAAATTGAAAAATTAAATGAATGATATAGGAAAATGAGCAAAATCAAAATCAGAACAAATACACAAAAAAACTTTGAAGAAATTCACAAATATAATAGATATTGAATCAAAATAATAATACACAAAAAATAACCCTGGAATAAAAGAAAAAATAAGACAAAATATGATAAACTCCGGATAAAAAAGAAACAACCTACTAGTAGTATGGAAAAATCCAAGACTGAGACATGGAAAAGACGGGGAGTTTCTGAA
>NC_090760.1:52004788-52011649 GCF_036898095.1 Palaemon carinicauda | reverse complement strand
TAAACTGTGAAAAAGAGAATAATTGAGCAGGTAGAACATATAAAAGGGAGTTTTAGGTATAAGCGTAAGAATGATTTTGATAAGGCAAGGATGAATGCAGGAGAAGCTATATCAATGTATGCATGTAGGTTGGAAACGTTAGCTAGGAAGAAATATGGGGATGAAGGCATAAATGAGAATAATGAGTTAATGAGAAAGTTTTTGGCAACCATACCTGAGAATGTGAGCGAATTTATTAATTTGAAACGTAAGGAGAAGATGAGGTTGACGAAAGAAAGATTGACATGGGATGATATCTTAGAGATAGTTGAGGATTACAAGTTAGATAGATGTAGGGAAGAAAGTAAATCTGTGAGTGTAGGAAGTGGAATGGAGGAAAGTGTGCTAGAATTTGTTAGTTTTAGAGATGCTGTTATGAGAGGACCGACGAGGGTAGCTAATAGTGTAGTAGATAGGAGGGTTAGGACGAGTAATGTGGGAATACCTGTAAGGACAAATAAAGGGTTTAGGCAAGGGAATAAGGTTTGGAGGGATAGGAGTACTAGTGTGCAGCGAGGTAGGTCAGGTAGTTGTGTCCGTGAAGAGAAGTGTTACAGGTGTGGGAAAGTAGGGCATAAAAAGAATGAGTGTAGATGGGCGTTAGGAGCATGTTTCGGGTGTGGAGAGACAGGGCATCGTATTAGTGAGTGCAAGAAAGAGAAAGGGGTAAAATGTTATCCGTATGGTATGACTGGGCACATAGCGAGTGGATGTCGTAGTAATTGTATGAATGTGATTTGTGGTAATTGTGGTAAGGATGGTCTGCATTATATTAGGTAGTAGGTTGGTCAGGGCACCAGCCACCCGTTGAGATACTACCGCTAGAGAGTTATGGGGTCTTTTGACTGGCCAGACAGTACTACATTGGATCCTCCTCTCTGGTTACGGTTCATTTTCCCTTTGCCTACATACACACTGAATAGTCTGGCATATTCTTTACATATTCTCCTCTATCCTCATACACCTGACAACACAGATTACCAAACAATTCTTCATCACCCAAGGGGTTACTGCACTGTAATTGTTCAGTGCCACTTTCCTCTTGGTAAGGGTAGAAGAGACTCTTTAGCTATGGTAAGCAGCTCTTCTAGGAGAAGGACACTCCAAAATCAAACCACTGTTTTCTAGTCTTGGGTAGTGCCATAGCCTCTGTACCATGGCCTTTCACTGTCTTGGGTTAGAGTTCTCTTGCTTGAGGGTACACTCGAGCACACACTCCTATCTTATTTCTCTTCCTCTTGTTTTGTTAAAGTTTTTATAGTTTATATAGGAGATATTTATTGTTGTTACTCTTCTTAGAATATTTTATTTTCCTTTTTTCCTTTCCGCACTGAGCTATTTTCCCTGTTGGAGCCCCTGGGCTTATAGCATACTGCTTTTCCAACTAGGGTTGTAGCTTAGTAAGTAATAATAATAATAATAATAATAGAATGTGTAAGGAGCCGCGGGGTAAGTGTACTGAATGTGGGGCAGAAGGGCATGTAGCTAGAGTATGTAGGAACAAGGGATTAAGTCAGCCAGGATGTACGGGAAACTACAGTGTAACAGGGTTCAGCTGGGTGAGTCTTCCTGTGTGTGTGGAAGGAATAGGGTCAATGTTTGTAAGAATGGGATGAATTATTGGTTGGAAATGAGCAAGTATGAGTCTAGTATGCATGAGAAGTTAGGGCTGAAAAATAAACAATTAGTGTTAGTTGAATAAAGGAAAAAGAGGCGTTTGAGAGTTTTAAGTGAGGAGAAAGTGCAAGGGAAATTTAAAGGTATAGGTAGGAATCTGAATAAGTATGACAAGGGTGTAAATGTGCAAATGTGTATGAAAGATAAATGTATTAATACAGATGAATCATGGCTGAGTATGAATGATACCTATAGTGTGTGTGGCTTTTCCTTAGATGATGTAAAAGAAAGGGTGACAAATGCGAGAATGAGAGATAGGAGAATGATAAGTAGTATGAATGAATCTTTTGCTAAAGTTGAGAATGTTTTTGATGAAATGGATGAACTGTTTACAGAAATGAGTGTAATTTTAGGGCCAGATGAGAACGAGGTAGATATGATTGTACATGATATATTAGATGATAAGGATTTAGATAAGAATAGTGTTAATGTAGCGAATGATTGTGATAAGGAAGAAGTGAATGAGAGAGTATAGGGAGGCTCTGTTACTTGGAGTAGAGGTCCCGTTCCTGACTGCGACTGGGTAATGAAAAGAATAATGTAAGTGGTTGTGTGAAATGTAGTAGGATTTGGCAAAGTAAGGAGGAGGAATGTGTAGGGTAATTTTTGTTTTATTTTTGTTAATTTTTTGTTTGCCAAATCCTGAGAGAGAGAGAGAGAGAGAGAGAGAGAGAGAGAGAGAGAGAGAGAGAGGAGAGAGAGAGAGAGAGAGAGAGAGAGAGAGAGAGAGTAGTCAGTGTATCGATTGTTTGTTGTGAGAAAGACTGTTGGTAAAAATGAGGTTGTTTGTTTACTTTTAGCTAGGTTAGGAGAATGGTAAATGCTTCGGAGCGAATGCTTTTTTATTTGACTTCTGATAGAGGCGGTTTTATGTGATTGCTGAATTTACTATTACTTTTCTTACCAGCATTGGAAGTGTTCTCTGCATTTTATGGTTAAATTGTACTCCTTTTCAGTTGAGGCATAAACTCTCTGAGCAAAAGCTCGAAATTGAGTATAGTTGTTACAGGTCAAATCTGGTCTGTTACCCTTCCAAAGATGATAGGCCTCCTTCTTCTCCAAATTAGCACGTCTACAATCATCATTAAACCACGGGTTTATCCTTCACTCGGTACCATAGCACACGAGAAGGGATACACCTATCAATTATGTTGATTAGATTCTCATTCAAAGGAACAGCAGGATATACACTACTGTATAATTGGAGCTGGTATCTTTAAAATGGTGATATAATGCAAATCCAAATCTAGAATTCGGATGCAGATCCAGATCATATCCAATATTTACCGTAGTCGTCCATTACTTAAGATCTACCTTTGGTGAAAATTTCGTCAAAAACGGTCATGTAGTTTCAACTTTATATGCAAAATGGGGAAAAATGTAAATCTGGATCTAGAATCCGGATCCGGATTCGGATAATCTCTAAAATTCAATAGCATCGTTCATGACCTAAGATCTATTTGTGGTGAAAATTTTGTCAAAATCCGTTGAGTAGTTTTTACATGTTCCATTCCGCAGACATGCAGACACATAAATAAATAAATGAAGTGGAATCGTGATCTGGATCCTGATCATCTCCAAAATTTAATGGGCTCTTCCCTGTAGTAATATCTATATATGGTGAAATCTTCGTCAAAATCGGTCGAGTAGTTTTGACGTTATCTTTAATATGCCAAAAAATGTAAATCTAGTTGTAGAATCCATATCCGGATCATCTCCTAAATTCACTGGAGTCATCCATGACCAAAGATCTATCTGTGGTGGAAATTTGGTCAAAATACATCGAGTACTAATGACGTAATCCTGCCCACAGATATTTAACCAAATAAGTAAATAGATAAATAAAATTTAATGGGTTTGTCCATGACCTAAGATCTATATGTGGTGAAAATTTCGTCTGAATCTGTAAAGTAGTTTTAACGTTATCTTTAAAATGGTGGAAAATGTAAATAGCTCGGATCATCTCCAAAATTTAATGGGGTCATCTATCACCTTTGATCTATTTCTGATGAAAATTTAATCAAATATGACTAGTAGTTTTGATGTCTTTTAAATGGCAAAAATGTAAATGCTGATCTAGAATCCGGATCGTATTATCTCCAGAATTTAATGGGATCCCCCATGACCTAAAATCTATGTGTGGTGAAAATTCCGTCAATATCTGTCGTGCAGTTTTAACCCAATCCTATCCACAGACACAAAAAATACAAATCCTGATCTAGAATCCGGACCTGGATTTTGATCAGTTCAAAAATTTAAGGAGGTTGTCATGACCGATGATCAATCTTCAGTGAAAATTTCATGAAAATCCATTTCGTTGCTTTGATGTAATCCTGTCCATAGACAAATGTCCACACACACATAGACAAATGAATAAACCGATTTGATTGCATAACCCCCTTGGCACAGGTAATAAGAATGTCGGGGGATGTGCCATTTTGAGAATGCTACTTAGTACTGCTCTAATGGTCCCCCATACACATTCGATAATATTTTCATATTTGAAATTACAGTCACACATGTATTTAGAATTTCCAGCAGTTATGAATATCTTTCCTTTGTAACTGTAGAGTAACACTTTAGCTGATGAAATATTCACATTATCTAAAAGTAATCTCTTAGCAAAAGTAAGTGCTTAAAGAGAAGCATAGCAAAATAGCTGGCAAATATCCTTTTTTAACTGATTGCTTTATAATTTCGTTTATTCCCCAATATTCTATTGCATAGTAAATTTATGGTAAAAATCAATTTTAGGAAGTAATAGCAAGCCTGAACAGGTTTTGTTGTTAGTGTGGAGGAAAGCGAAAGATGAAAAAAATAATCAATAAGGTTACCATGTATGAGCGTGTATGAAACACGTGCTATAAATGGCTCCCCCCTTAAAAAGGCACATATGTGAAATATTGCTCCTGCTCTTGAGAGGCATAACGTAAGCGGCTCATCTAGGAGGAGATACACAGGTTTAGGGCAATCAAAGGAGACCCAAATCGGTTTGCCTCGAAAGGTAATTAAGAAAGCCTTCCGTGTGCGATGGATCACAAGAAAGAGCTATTTTGGGGAATTGTAAGTTTAGTGGCAGGAAATAGATTTTCCCACAGCACGACATAGGCGCTAGAGACCCTCTGAGGACGTTGCAGACGGAAAAAATGCGGAAGGGATAAACCATTTCAGCTGCCAAGACATCCAGGGCGTCTTTAGGAGTGATCCTTGATTCAAGGAGCACCCAGGGAAGTTGAGTACACCAGTTAGAGTTATTGCATCAGGGCATCAAAGCTGCTTTGAGGGTGCGATGAAAACATTCAACCATTCCGTTTGCTGCAGAGTTGAAGGCGGTTGTCTGATGTAGGGTGATGCCCAGGAGATTTGCTAATTGTGTTCACAAATGAGTGGGGAAAGTAGTACCCTTTTCAGAAGTAATATACTCAGGGATACCAAATCTTGTTATCCACCCTGAGAGTAAGGCAGATGTACATGAGGCGCACATTGCAATTTGTATGGGGATGGCTTCAGGTCAGTGAGTGGAGTAATCAATGACGGTAAACAGATAACAGTACCCTTGTGATGTAGGTAGGGGACCTACTACGTCAACATGAATAAGGGCAAAATAACGCTTCGGTTGAAAAAAGGTGCCCACTCTTAAATCCGTGTGTCGATATACTTTTGAAGGTAAGTAGAAATACAGGCGGGGGACCCAATCTGTAGCATCTTTAGTAATTCCATTAAAAAGGATCTTTTCTTCAGTAGCTGTGCAGTATATCAGCGTGAGGGATATGAGAGATCATGGAGGAAATCAAAGACCTGTCGGCACATGGTGGCAGGTATCGACAGTCACAGCCTATCAGAACTGACATCACAGAGCAGAGTGGCATTGGAGTCTTAAGGCTAACTTCTTTCCAATGGAGGATGTGCATGATTGAAGACGTGTCAGCAATTATGAGTTCGCATTGACTAACCATCTACAAGCAACATTAATCAGGAGGTGGAAAGGGGAGAGGAAATCCACACTGAGGATTGGTAATGTGATGTCAGCTATAAGAAACTTTCAATGACATTTGCCATTCGCAAACTATAGTGTGAGTGTCTTGTACCCATGGGTGGGGATCGCAGATCCCTTGGGAGCTACCAGGCAGATGTCAGTATGCTTAGAACGACTACATAGTGTCCCGGAGAGTGGACTTTGTAGATGACAATGGCAAACACCAGTGTCTACCAAAAACCACATGACCTTACTTGCATTAAGTAAAAAGAAATGATTATTGATATGGGAAGACACTGCCACAAGTCAATGGATTACTTACAAATCTTTTGGCCACTGACAACTGTTCGCACATTTCTTCGCAGCAACCCCAAATATGGAGTGGTAGTAGCATAATTACAGCTGATGGACGTTAGTGTGGCTGTAGAGGTTGTTTGTTGGGTATTAGCGAGAATTGGCATATGTGGGTGGTAATCAGCTTTGTCGCTGCTCCAGCACTTTACGGGATGGGCGTCTGTGTCCTATTGCATTCACGTTAGCTTTGGTTGATGTTGAATAATTGTCCTCTGTCAGAATTGGAGGTGTTGATTAAGCTCTTGATGATGATGATGGTGCTCTCCATAAGGGTGTCGAATTTGGTCATCAGGTCCTTTGTGGGCAAAATATCGACATTCATGATGGCGCCATGCACAGTTTTGGGTAGGCGACATACCTATAGGGAATGAAGTAGTTTCATTCCCTGAGGAGAGCCGTTTGATTGTATGTAAATGATCTATACTAGTAATTTTTCTGAGGCCAAGAGAGGCCTGTTGGTCCACCAACAGATGTTGAAAGAGCTGAAAGTCGGCTTTGCTGTTTGAGCGAGTCACCTCCTTTGATGCAAAACTGAATGTTGGCGAGCTGTAATCACACGAACGCTTTTAGATAAAGGGATGCAGTTTCATTGAGTCAGCATTTGTTGAGTTCAGAGGTTAGCATTGTAAAAAGGATGGGGTGAAGGGGTGGGTGAAAATGTGGTGGGAAGTAGTCATTCTAGTGGTCACCAGCGTGCGAGGTAATTGTTAGGTGTTATCGGAGAGGTGAGATGTATGCCATTTAGGTTTATTCAACAAGACAACGAGCTTTTATACAGACATTTCAGAAAAAGAATGACATAAATCTCAAACATT
>NC_090760.1:51982288-51997288 GCF_036898095.1 Palaemon carinicauda | reverse complement strand
CCGGCCGGCTAATGTCAGCCCTTGTCTGCCGGTTACCAAGAGTGTGGCCAGCAGCTGGGTACTACCTTGTGTAGTTGCTGGCCGGCAGCCATTGCCGGCCGACATTGACTGTTGCCGGCCGGCAATTGCTGCCGACCGGCACATGCATTTGAACCAGAATTCTGCCGCCTTATAGCTGTTAAGTAGTATACTTTAAAGCTAGTTATGGTGTGTGCCGGCTGGCACGTATCCTCCTATACTGTACTAGTATTCTTCAGTATAACATATACAGTAAGAGGAAAACTATAGTATGGGTTTTGGTACAGCACTGTGTGTTCTAACACTTTTGTGTTTTCTTTCACAGTCCTTTGCTGTTGCCCTACAGATAGGAAAGTTAGTTCTTTCCTGTCTATTATCCAGGTTTTTAAAATCATTGCTTAGGTGTGAGCTCCACGTGTTTCCTCTGGAAACTTTGCATTGGTTACTCTAGAAGAGATTAACCATTTGATTTTATTATCTGGAAGGCTGCAGCAGTGGGTTGTGAGGGAAACACAAGTGTGTGTCTTTCCTTTCTGAATTGTTATTCTATATTATGCATATCCAGTGATACATAGTTCACTTGATACTAATGGAAATTTCTTCTCTTTACAGAAGGACACTCCGAAGTGCGGAAGTGCTTTCTGCAACGTCCGCAGCAAGAACCTCTGCGGACATGGGATTTTTTTTAGGAGACACGCAGCATGCGCTGTCTCCAAGGATGATATCCGGTATTGGGACCCTCAGGTATGTACTGTGTGCACTAACCTGATTACTGAGACCTTTGATTCCCCTAGGACGGAGGAATCAAGGGATATAGCTAGGAAGAAGCTTCGTACCTGGGTAAGGGGCTTCCAAAAGAACACTTCTGGCCCTTATCTTCCAAGTGAGAAGATGAGGGCGTATATTTTCCCTAAGGCATCAGCTGATGCAGTGATTCCCCAGCCTCAAGAGGAGATCCCCCAAGTTCAGATCCAGGTGGATGCTGAAGTCGCGGTCGCGATGCAAGACATCCAGTTAGATGACAGGATGTCTGATGTGGCCGAGTGTCTGGAGGAAGACCTTCTGGCAGAAGCCCAGGATGAAGTTCAAGCCCCAGACGTTGTAGAGGTAGACGTCGACGAGGTGTCGGCTACTCCGGTTCAGATTCCGGAGCCTATTCCCTCAACATCGGCCGGTCTCCCAGTAGAGCTGGGACAGGCCCTCTCTTCTATTGTTGGAATGATCCAACAAATGCAGAAGGAGAATCAGGAGAAGGCGGCTGCAATGGAACTGCGAATGCAGTGCCTTGCAGAATCACATGGGCCCCAGAAAAAGCTCAATGTGAAAGACCTTCCCTTGTGCTCAGATGCTAACCCATGGAGGTATGCTGAGCACATGCCGATGACGACTGGAAAGATCGTCATCTCGGATAAGCTGGGCTCAGTTCCCCTGGAGGAGGTGGAATTCTGGCCCAGCAAGGCATCATATCCGGACTGTTATGTCCGGCTGAGGAAGGAACCAGCTTCAAAGGAGGAGACAGAGCCGAAGGAGGTCATAGTGATGGACCATGCTAAGGCTCAAGCTCTACTTTCATCCTCGATGAAAGAGAGGGGTTTCTCTAACTCAAAGGTAGCCACATTGAACAGGAAGCTCCCTTCCTTTGTGTCCTCGCCTACTAGAGCCTTCCCCTTTTTATAGAAAGGGTTTCTGGCTGTACTAAAAGCAGTCGAGGCCGGCAAGCCTTGCCCCTCCCTAGAGGAGTGTAAACCCTTGTCGCTGGCCCTGCCTATGGACCACAAAGAGTGGAAGGACGTCCATCTTACGTTCTCAGTTGGAAAGTTGGAGGCTGATATTGCCGGAAGTCAGTTCGGCGAGGACCTCCCTAAGCTGTCTGACTTTCTTTTGCGAAGAGAGTTCGATACAAAAGAAAGACTGACTGCCTCAATGTCTCTTCAGACTACTCTCGAGACGATGGTAAGTGACCCCAAGGCCCATGAAATGTTCATGGTAGTGGCCAAGACTCATCTGGCCACAGTGACGAAGGACCTTTATGGCTTCGTCAAGGCAAGGAGAGCTTGTAGGGAGTTCGTGTTTACCTCGGCTACGGTGAGGCACGAGCCAAGGAAACTAATCTCCTCCAACATTTGGGGAAAAGACCTTTTCCCTACTGACTTGGTCAAAAAAGTTGTTGATAAGGCCGCCTTGGAGAATAGAAACCTTCTCCAGAAGTGGGGCCTGGCTATCAAAAGAAAGTCTTCCCCGGATGAGGGTCCTCAACCAAAGAGGAAGACTATGAGGACTAGGCTACCGTCTCGGCCAGCCAAGCCTGTTAGACAGCAACAGCAACTGCAATTGCCATTGCCCACAGTGCCCCAGATCGTGGCACATACCCCGACCACTTTTCAGTGGGTACCCCAGGCCGTGTCGACACAGTCCACGGCATTCACCCCAGCGTTCGAAGGGCAGTCTACTTCCTTTCGAGCAAAGCCTAGAGGAGCAGCCAGAGGCTCGTCTAGACGCCCCTCAAGGGGATGGGGATTCAGGGGTGGTCGTGGTCAGGAAGGCAAGACCTCAGGACGGCAGTCCAAGTGAGGTGATACCGGTAGGAGGGAGACTTCTGAAATTTCGGGATCGGTGGACCTTCGATCCCTGGGCCCACAGCTTACTCAAGAATGGACTGGGCTGGAGCTGGTACAGCACTCCACCCCCGTGCCTTCGGTTTTTCCAACACACCACCCCCGTTATGGAGGAGTACGTTCAAGAACTGTTGGAGAAAAAAGGTGATCCGAAGGGTGAAGCCCATCAATTTCTAAGGGAGGCTGTTTTGTGTTCCCTAGGAAGACTCGGAAAAGCTCAGAGTCATTCTGGACTTGTCGCCACTCAACAAGTTCATAGTGAATTGCAAATTCAAAATGCTAACACTGCAACACATAAGGACCTTACTGCCCAAGAGGGCATATTCCGTCTCTATAGACTTGTCAGACGCCTATTGGCACATTCCAATTAGCCATCGACTCTCCCCCTACCTAGGGTTCAGGCTACAACGAAGACTATACGCCTTCAGAGCCATGCCATTCGGGCTAAACATAGCCCCAAGGATTTTTACGAAGCTTGCGAGCGTAGCTCTCAAACAATTACGCCTAAAGGGAATTCATGTAGTAGCCTACCTGGACGACTGGTTGGTGTGGGCAGCATCCGAGACAGAATGCTTGCAAGCTTCCAGTCAAGTGATCCAGTTCCTAGAGTACCTAGGCTTCAACATCAACAGAAAAAAGTCTCGACTTTCTCCATCTCAAAAGTTCCAGTGGCTGGGAATCCACTGGGACCTTTTGTCACACCGTTTCTCCATCCCGGCGAAGAAAAGGAAGGAGATAGCGGGTTCTGTCAAGAGACATCTAGATTCCGAAAAGGATATCAACACGCGAGCAGGAGAGGGTACTGCGCTCTCTCCAGTTTGCTTTGGTGACAGACCCAGTGCTAAGAGCACAGCTAAAGGATGCAATCGGAGTTTGGAGAAGTTATGCATCAAACGCGCGAAGAGATCTGAGAAGACCAGCCGCTTCGGCTAAGTACTCTTCTCAGGCCTTGATCCCAAGCCAGACATCTACAGAAGTCGGTTCTTCTTCAGCCACCTCCCCCGTCGGTGACGATTCACTCAGACGCCTCGAAGGAGGGATGGGGAGGTCACTCTCATCGGAAAAAAAGTCCAGGGGACTTGGTCCAAGCTATTCAGGACCTTTCACATAAAACTTTCTAGAAGCTATGGCAGTGCTCCTTACCTTAAAGAAAGTCTCCCCGCGTCACTCGATCCACATAAGGTTGGTGATGGACAGCGAGGTAGTTGTGAGATACTTGAATCGACAAGGATCGAGGTCACCACCTCTCAACCAGGTGATGTTGGCCATCTTCCGATTGGCGGAAAAGAAGAAGTGGTACCTGTCGGCAGTTCACCTTCAAGGAGTCCGCAATGTGACAGCGGACGCTCTATCCAGGTTCACACCGATAGAGTCGGAATGGTCCTTAGACGCAGGATCATTCTCCTTCATTCTGAATCAAGTCCCAGAACTGCAGATAGACCTCTTTGCGACGAAAGACCACAAGAAGTTACCCCTGTACGTGCCCCGTATGAGGACCCCTTAGCGGAAGCAGTGGACGCAATGTCCCTCGACTGGAACAGATGGTCCAAGATTTATCTGTTCCCTCCTCACAACCTTCTGTTGAGGGTCCTCAACAAACTGAGATCCTTCAAGGGGTAGCGGCAATAGTGGCCCACAAGTGGGCGAACAGCTTGTGGTTCCCCCGGGCATTGGAACTGTAGCTGAAGTTTGTACCGCTACCAGATCCAGTTCTGACCCAGCGAGTCCAGAAGTCAACCGTCTGCGCTTCATTACAGAAAATCCGGACCCTGCAGCTCATGATTCTCTCTCCCTAGCGGTGAGAAAGCGTTTCGGGATTTCAAAAGCCAGCATAGACTTCCTTGAGGAATATAAGTGCAAATCTACTAGAAAGCAATATGAGTCATTTTGGAGAAAATGGGTGGCCTTTTGTCAAGGCGAAGAATCCGCAGGAGATCTTGACAGACTTCTGCTTATCTTTCTTCTCCACCTCCATGGTCAAGGATTGGCAGCTAACATGATTTCAGCGTGTAAGTCTGCTTTGACAAGACCCATTCTATATGCCTTCCAGGTCGACCTAGGTAACGAGATCTTTAATAAAGTCCCGAAAGCCTGCGCTAGGCTCAGACCTTCAGCACCTCCAAAGCCCATTTCATGGGCTTTAGACAAGTTCTTCATTTCGCTTCTCTGTTGAGCAATGAAGAGTGTGCGTTAAAGGATTTGACACAAAAAGTTATTTTCCTATTTGCACTCGCGTCCGGTGCCAGGGTTAGTGAGATTGTAGCCCTCTCGAGAGAGGCAGGTCGTGTTCAGTTCCTGGATGGGGGAGAACTGAACCTGTTTCCGGATCCTACGTTTCTCGCCAAGAATGAGTTACCCACCAACAGGTGGGGTCACTGGAGAATCTGCCCTCTGAAAGAAGATGCATCTCTATGTCCAGTAGAATGCCTAAAGGTCTATCTTCATAGAACTTCAGACTTCTAGGGTGGTCAACTATTCAGGGGAGAAATCGCAGGCTCAAATTTATCTCTGAATCAACTCAGAGCGAAAATCATATATTTTATTCGCAGAGCGGATCCTGACAGTACACCCGCAGGTCACGATCCGAGGAAAGTTGCCTCATCCTTAAATTTCTTTAATTGTATGGATTTTGAACATCTCCGTTCATACACTGGCTGGAAGTCTTCCAGAGTGTTCTTTCGCCACTATGCGAAGCAAGTAGAGGAACTAAAGAGATCTGTGGTAGCAGTGGGTCGCGGTGTTAACATTACTGTTTAACTCTGCGAGGAACAGTGGTCTTAATTGGGACGATTAATTCCAGGGTGAGTGTGTAGTTACATACTGTACTACAAACTAAGTGAGGGCACTGTGTTGCCTATGTAGACTGTTCCATTTCTGAAGGTGAACTTAGCATAAGTGCAGACATGTGTGCCGAGCGTTTCTAACGCTAATATTATTGATTTGTAATACAGACTTTTATGACTTTGATACCTTGGTATCTTGAAAGTGGCATTTAATGATTTTTCTTTCAGACAAACAAGTTCTGTTTACTATCATACTTATGCTTAAAGTTTTGGGCTATCCTCTTCTTATATATATATATATATATATATATATATATATATTGGGTAAAACTCGCTGGTAAGAGACTGATGTCTCGCCAGGTAAATCCTCGGACAGCTGTTATCGTCAGGTTCCAGTTTCTTTTATGGGCTCTCGTGACATGGTTGGTTTCGACCTGGCCTTTCATTAGAAGGGGCTAGCGTTCGATCCCAAGTATGAGGTAGAAATTTATTTCTATTTGAACACGATGTTGTGTTGATATTTATCCATATTGACTCATTAGGGGTAATTTGAATGAATTACTACCAATTGTGTCATGTGGTGGCCCGGGAAATTGGGTAAAACTCGCTTGTAAGAGACTGATGTCTCGCCAGGTAAATCCTCGGACAGCTGTTAGCGTCAGGTTCCAGTTTCTTTTTTGGCTCTCGTGACATGGTTGGTTTCAACCTGGCCTTTCATTAGAAGGGGCTAGCGTTCGATCCCAAGTATGAGGTAGAAATTTATTTCTATTTGAACACGATGTTGTGTTGATATTTATCCATATTGACTCATTAGGGGTAATTTGAATGAATTACTACCAATTGTGTCACGTGGTGGCCCGGGAAATTGGGTAAAACTCGCTGGTAAGAGACTGATGTCTCGCTATGTAAATCCTCGGACAGCTGTTAGCGTCAGGTTCCAGTTTCTTTTATGGGCTCTCGTGACATGGTTGGTTTCGACCTGGCCTTTCATTAGAAGGGGCTAGCGTTAGATCCCAAGTATGATGTAGAAATTTATTTCTATTTGAACACGATGTTGTGTTGATATATATATATATATATATATATATATATATATATATATATATATATATATATATATATATATATATATATATATATATATATATATATATATATATATATATATATATATATATATATATATATATATATATATATATATATATATATATATATATATATGTAATCCATAATTACTTTGAATATTTTGTTCGTGGTTTTTGTCATTTGTTTTAATTAAAGTTACGAAAAGTTCTCTTGGAACATTCTTTTATCCCCGGCCAAGGTTTTGTTTGTGTTTATTTGAGTAGTGTTTATTCACCGTATTCTTTTTTGCTTTTCATGTTTTGAGGAGCGGACTGCCCGTCTTCGGTGCTTAGCTTGTCGAACTGCCCCAATACGTAGTTATGCTTTTGGTCTCTCTCTCCGTTTACTTGGAGTGCATTTTTGGGCAACGGGGCAGAGAGTGTTGGCTCCCCAACAGAGGAGGTCTTACAGCATTTTTTACGGCTTGATTATTTGAAGATATTTTTTCCTGCTCCTTCAGCTACCATTTAATTTGAGAGGCTCTTGCTGATGAAATTTAACCTTATAAGCATTGATGTTGCTTTTGTGCTGCTGCCCGCCACTGCTGTTGGTTGTTGCCGTGTGTTTGACCTCCTGGAGTCGTGAGGAGGCCTTCTAGCGACGTAGAACTGTAAGCGAACCGTATATGTTCTTCCTTCGCCTGCTTAAAAAAATATAGACAATTTACGTTGCCCTAGTGATCTCTTCGGTGCAAGAACACCTCTAGTGATCCTGAAGTGGGACAATCGCTGGTGATGGGTCATAATAATCTTTAATTACGAATTCGGTGCGGTTTTTGGAGAACTTATGCAAGCATTCTTAAGATATTTCTTCGTGACCTGTAAAGTGTAGTATTATCGCCAATTTAGGATATATTATTATTTAAAGATGTATTATGATAATTATTGTGAAATTAATTAATTTTAAGGTTTACTTCACTCTGCAACTCTGACTGTCATATATTAGGGAAAGTGTGTATTTTTCTGCCTCCTACACCTTTTCTTTCTCTTCGACTGAGGTATAAAATTTAGGTAGGCTTGTGACGGTTCGAGTGTTATTATTGTAAAGTAGCGTATGTGTTTTTCCAGTTCCTAAGAAAGCTTTTCGAGGAATACTTTTGTTAATTAAGACTATTTTTGTAAATTAAATTTTATTGTTAAGTTCGATTCAGTGTTTTTTGTATCCCTCTTTGAGAATTGTTTTGCTCTGAGAATTTTGTGTCACTGCTGGTTCTTGCCTGGTATTTTGGCACCGAGCTAGTCTGAAAAAAAGAATCCTGGATGAACATAATCAATCTTAAGTTCATTACATAATTTGGTGACCGTGACAGGATTCAGTTTAGCGACACAATTTTCAACTGTGAACGCCTCTCGTAGAGGCGGTCAAGCCACTGAACGTATTTAGAGTGATTATTTCTATATAATTAATTCAGGATGCATTATTTAGAGATTGAAGAAGCTGAGGTAGCGAACGTTTTGGCTAGTGTTAACTGGGAAAAGGATCTGTTTAAACTAAAAAGGGATCAATTGTGGTTGATTGCAGAGTTCTTGGATTTAAGTTTGTCCACTGAGGTTAAGAAGGGACCGTTGTTATTTCAGGTCTTGAAGGCCGCTAGGATATATAGAAACACTCTTGATAGAAAGAATGTTCTGGAAAGTAGTAGGCTGGATGAGAGTGAGCCTGGGGAGGTTGAGGAATTAGAAGATGAAGGTAAAGAAATTCTATTGATAATGATGATGACCAATTGGAAATTTTGAAAGAAAAAACCAAGATGAAGGAACTGGAGTTTAGAGCTCTCCAACTTAGAGCTGATGAAAGGGCAGAAGAGAGAGAGCATGAAATTGAGGTGCTTAAATTACAGATTAAGTTGAATCAGGGAAAGAATGGTAACTATAATAATTCTAGTGTTGATGAAACAAGGTTTAATATGTTCGCTGCGTTAAAACTGGTACCACATTTTTCCGAGGAGGAGGTTAATGAGTTTTTTGTGTCATTTGAAAAAATTGCTAAGAAGCTTACCTGGCCAAAGGATATGTGGACAACATTAGTTCAGTGTCGTTTGGTGGGTAAAGCTCAAAGGGTCTATAATAATCTTAGTGACGCTCTCTCCACGGATTACGACACCGTAAAAAGTATTGTGTTGAAAGCTTATAATTTGGTGCCTGAAGCATACAGGCAGAAGTTTCGTAATCTGCGGAAGGATCTTGACGTGACTTACGTTGAGTTTGCTCGAAAGAAAGTTCAGTTTCTCGATGACTGGCTGAAATTAAAGGAAGTAGACAATTTTGATAAACTGAAAGAGCTGCTTCTGGCAGAGGAATTTAAGAGGAACGTGAGTCGTGACTTGCAAATTCATTTGGAAGAGTTGAAACCAGACTCCATTCAGGAAATAGCAATTGCTTCCGACGAGTATGCACTTACCCATCGGGAGGAACCCCTTAGGAAAAGAATTAATCAGGATAGATTCTTCCCCATGAATATAATACTCATAGTAATAATCGTCAGTCTTCTAAAGGAACATTAAGGTCAAATAAAGACGAGTCAAAAAAACTTTCTAATCAAGACAGAAGCGTAAGCGACTCGCGTAGTTTCGTAAACAGTAGTAAATCGGTTAATGGTGGTGGTAGTAGTGGTAGGAATTTTGGTAGTAGTAGTAATTGTTACGGTTAGAAAAACTTCAAGGAGAGGAGGTCTAATCCAGTAAACATTGTTGTAGCTGAAAAAACGGCAAACGTAAACCAAAGTATGGAACAGGAGAAGTGACTAAAATTTAACAGGTACATTTCTGATGGATCTGTGTTTGTTGGTAATAATAAAAAATACAAAGGTTTGTTTAAAGGTATTACATGACTCTGGAGCAGCACAGTCTCTCATATTAAAAACTGCTGTTCCAAAGGGTGTTGTATTTTCCAATGATGAATTTGTGGTGTTGGGTGGTTTCCCGAACTCTATTACGTCTTGTCCTTTAGAGGAGTTTAATATTCACACCAAGTATTTTAAAGGGACTGCTAAACTGGCTGTGGTAGACAGTTTGCCAGTTCCCGGAATTCACCTCATTTTAGGGAATGATTTGGCTGAAGGTGAAGGTGCAATTGATAATATATGTCCAATTTTGACTCTCCTGAATGTGACTTGTGAAGGCGATGAGATTGAAACTAATTCTTATAAGCCTGTCTCTGTAGTAACTCGGTCTAGAGCTCGGGAGATGGATTTCGAGGATGTTGACTTAGATTTTTATCAAGTAGACAAACAAATGACTGACATGAGGACTGGTTGTATTAATAAGAAAATCATTAATTGGGATGACGTAAACTGGGACGCTAAGGCGTTCAAAATGGCACAGAGTAAGGAGTTTTCTAAATTAGAACTCGGCAATCCCGAGTATTTGGTGAAACCAGTATTCGTCAAAGAGAAAGGTTTGCTTTAGAGGTTGAGTAGGTCGGCTAATGCACCTGCCCATCAGGTAGAGTCATGCAGACAATTGGTTGTCCCGGAAAGGTACCGAAATAAATTGATGTATTTGGCACATGAAAATGATTTGTCGGGACATTTTGGTGTTAGGAAAACCTGGGATGCGTAAAGACATTAAGAGACACGTATTATCTTATGATGTGTGCTAGTTGGTGGGGAAACCTAACCAGAAATTACCCAAGGCTCCTTTAATTCCTATACCCTCTGTGGGCGAACCCTGAAGGGAAGTGATAATTGATGTAGTGGGTCCCCTGCCGTGGACGTGCGGTGGGAATAAATATATATTGTCTATGGTTGATAGAATGTCTCGCTTCCCTGAGGCTATTCCATTGAGGAGTATACGGTCCGAAAAGGTAGTTGAAGTGTTGGTTGGTTTCTTTACCCGATTTGGTTTTCCTAAGGTAATTCAGAGTGACTGTGGCACTAATTTCACGAGTAGGTATTTTGAAAAAAAAATAAATGAGTTTGGTATTAAACACGTGAAGTGTGCACCGTATCACCCGGAAAGCCAAGGCCAGATGGAAAAGTTCCACCAAACCTCGAAGTCTGTGTTAAAAAAAAATTTTGTTTGGAGACTGGTAATGATAGGGATAAGGAATTACCCTACTCATTATTTGCAATACAATCGATCCCCAATGAGTCAATGGGTCTCTCTCCTTTCCAGCTTATTTTTGGTCACTGTGTTCGAGGCCCTTTGGATGTAGCGAGAAAACACTGGGAAGGAGAGACTCCCTTAGTTAATGTATTGGATTATTTTTCAGATTTGCAGGAGAAATTGCTTAGAGCACGGTCATTTGCTCAGGAACATTTGGCGAAAGCCCAGGCCTCGATGAAATCTAAGTATGACGTTAAAACACAAGATAGGTTTTTTAATGTAGGTGACAAGGTGTTGGTTTTACTTCCTATGCCTGGCAATCCCCTGACGGCGGAATTCTCAGGTCCATGGAAGGTTCCGAAGAGAATTAGCAATTTAAATTACCTGATTGAAACTCCTGATAGGAGAAGAAAAACCCGTATTTGCCATGTTAATATTATAAAATCTTTTATTGACAGGTCTGTAGAATAATCTGTAGTACCTATTTCTGTAGTTAATGTCGAAAATGAACAGTTCATGGGCGATAAATTTGCTGTTAGCCCAAGTGGTTTGGAAAATAATTCTGATGTTTTAAATAATCTGAATACTAAATTTCAGCACTTAGATGCAGAAAAAGCTGCACCTCTAATTAATTCAATTAACGAATACAAAGATCTCTTTCAGGATGCACCTGGTAGGACTCATATTTTGCAACACGACGTTGATGTTGGGGAGGCTGAGCCTATTAAGCAATGTCCATATGGACTGAAGGAAGTTAAATACATGCTTGACCATAACCTCGTTAAACCGAGCTGCAGTCCTTGGAGCTCCCCGGTAGTTTTGGTTAGGAAGGAGGATGGTCAGCCTAGGATGTGTTTCGACTACTGCAAGGTCAACTCTGTAACAAAAATGGACTCGTTCCCATTGCCCAGGGTGGAGGACTGTATAGATAGGGTGGGATCTGCCCGTTATATAAGTAAATTTGACCTGTTAAAAGGATATTGGCAGGTCGGTCTTACACCCCGGGCAAGGAAAATATCAGCCTTTGTGATGGGTGACGGACTCTATGAATGTGAGGTGATACCATTTGGCATGAAGAATGTTGCCGCTACCTTCCAGAGGCTGATGAACTTTATTACATGTGAACTGGAGGGTTGTGTGTTATATATTGACGACCTTGTGGTTTACAGTGATGATTGGGAAACTCGTCTTAAGAGGATAAGAGCGCTGTTTGAAGTGCTGAGGAAGGCTGGTCTGGTGATAAATTTAAAGAAGAGTGATTTTGCTCAAGCAAAAGTGGTTTATTTAGGACATGAAATTGGCTTGGGTAAGATCGCTCCTAAGAGAGCGAATGTTGAGGCACTTACAGCCTTCCCAGCTCCTCGAAACAAGAGAGGTATTCGTAGATTTTTGGGTCTAGTTGGTTATTATAGGAAGTTTATTAAGAATTTTCGTGACCTTGGTAATCCTTTAACAAATTTTTTAAAGAAAGATGTAAAATGTATGTGGAATAACGCGTGTCAGGGTGCATTTGAAAAATTGAAAGGTACTTCAATAACCTATCCTTTTTTACGTTCTCCCGATTTTTCCTTGCCTTTTTGTTTGGCTACAGATGCCAGTGACACAGGTTTAGGTGCTGTCTTGTTGCAGGAGGGTGAAAATGGCACCTCGCATCCAGTCGCCAACTTTTCCAAGAAGTTGTTACCGGCAGAGAGACGTTATTCAACAATTGAGAAAGAGGCTTTATGCTTGGTGAAAGCCATCATACATTTTGAAGTGTATTTATCTAACTCAGTATGTCCAATAAAGGTCTTTACAGATCATAATCCCTCAATTTTTATTAATAAATTTAAAGATAAAAATCAGCGTATTTTGCGCTGAAGTCTTTTACTCCAAGAATATAACCTTTTTATTTGTCACGCGGCTGGAAAAGACAACGTAGTCCCTGACGTTCTTTCCAGGACATTCGGTAATGAAAATGATGAGGTGGCAATCCAAGAGTAGTTGTGTAAGGGTAAAGGACTCTGCATCAATCACATTTGAGCAATTTTTTTTTACTTCTGACAGGGGAACCACTTTCACCTCTCAATTATGGACGTCATTAGCGAATCTCCTGGGCATCACCCTACATCACACAACGGCCTACAACCCCGCTGCCAATGGAATGGTTGAACGTTTTCATCGCACCCTCAAAGCAGCTTTGATGTCCCGCTGCAAGAATTGCAACTGGTTTACTCAGCTTCCCTGGGTCCTCCTTGGACTAAGGACCACTCCTAAAGACGCCCTCGACGTCTCGGCAGCCGAAATGGTGTATGGCGACCCGTTGGTCGTCCCTGCCGAGTTTTTTCCTTCTACAACCTCCTCCGACGATCTCCAGCGCATACGTCACGTCGTGGGAAAATTTACTCCGTGCCGCCAGACTTACAAGCCCCCAGCGAAGCATCACATACCAACGGACTTGCACTCTGCAACGCACGTCTTCCTGCACAACGACACCAGCAAGCCACCGTTAACGCCCCCTTACACGGGACCTTACCTTGTGATCTGACGCAGTCCGAAAGCATTCCTCCTAAACATTCGGGGCAAAGTAGACTGGGTCTCCATTGATCGTCTAAAACCTGCTTATCTTCTGCCAGATGACCCGCCTACAGTTCGCCTCTCTAGATAAGGGCGCCCTATTTAACATGTACAGTATGTCATTTTTAGGGGGGGGGGGCCATGTACCAACCGTGTTTCACACAATTGTACATAATTCCTTTTGTATATATTATGCTTGTATCTTCGCTCTTCCCTCGCACTAAAACGAACATGAAAATTCAAGTCTGGTTTTTCCTCTGTGATTTTGTCTGTCTTGTGAACTTGTCATGTCCTGTTGCCTTGAGGTTTTGTATATAAGGAGAGTGTTCCACAACAATATAACTCAGTCGTTTCCAATCTGCCTTTGATTTCACAACTCCTCTCTCGGCCTGTCACACTGTATAACTAATCCTAATGATGATCATCTTTAAGGGAACAGTGATAAGGAATTGAGGATTTATCACCAATGAAACCATTTCATTTTATTATTTCATATGTCTAGATGTTTGAAATAAGGTGACCCAAAGTCACAACGTACATTAAGGAACATGACGATAAAGATAGTGTCTTTCATGAAGTCATCAATATTTATTAACCTCAGGGAAGGTGGGCATTTGGAGGAGCGCTCTTGTTAATATAAAATCTTATTCATTAGTAGTAACCATATAAGATCATTGCAGGAAGTAATTGCAACCATACTGATAATTTTTTTGTTTAAATAGAAAATGAAGTATCAATTTATTTCTATTTTTCTTTTAAAATACGAAGCTTGTTTCGCTCAAACAAATACCTCCATAACCCAAACAATAGCCCACTCCCACTCAGCATCACAACGTAAAAAGAAACAAAATGGTGTTCATTTTGTTTATTTTATGATAATAGCACGGAATCATGTCGAAAACTATTGATATTTGTTTCTGATGTATGAAATTTATTTCATCACTGATTTTAATAACATACACTGTAAAATGTACACACATATTCAGCCAAAGGTTTTCATATATGGGCCATATAGTGCTAGAATATTAATGTTATGAATATCTGTATATGTTACGTATTTTATCATTCCATCACATAACATATCCATTGAATTATCTTGAATTTGCGATGTTATAATTTCAGTGTTATTGGATCCTTTGACTGGCCAGACAGTAATACATTGGATCCCCTTCTCTGGTTATGTCTTATAATTTTTTTTCTTTCTTTTTTGTCTACACATATTCCCAATAGTCTGGCCTATTATTTGCACATTCTCGTCTATTCTCAAACACCTGGCAACACTGAGACTACCAAAGCATACTTCTTTGCTCAAGGGGTTAACGGCTGCAGTGTAATTGTCCAGTGGCTACTTTCCTCTTGTTAAGGGTAGAAGAGACTCTTTAACTAATGACTTTTATAATGTCTTCATGAGACAAACTTTGAGTGTATGTGCGATAGATAGGATAATGAGAGTAAATGAACCCAGGAAAATAGAATGATACTATGAATGGTGGAAGAAAGAAAATGATTCATTGGTGTAAATATCTTGGACTAAATGAAATGCGTGACTGCAAGGTGAGAGAAGAGGGGTGTCACATAATAGCTTGATAAAACACTCAAATTGTCAGTTGAATACAAAGTAAAAATACAACATGAAGAAAATGTTAAAGCAACTACCAATTATAAAATTGTGGATGCTAAATGCAATTAGAACAGAAAACTCGTTAGAGTAGTTGAGAAGAATATTTATTTTAGTAATTGTAATGAAAGAAGAAATTATAAGGTGAGGAATGTGGAAAGGTATAGATGAGGTATTAAAAAAGTTAGTTTGGATGAAAGGATGGATAAGAGTATATGGAGTTACTTCATTTACAGA
>NC_090760.1:51957288-51962288 GCF_036898095.1 Palaemon carinicauda | reverse complement strand
ATGTTGAGGAGCCACCGTCCTTGACCTACTTACAATCATACTTTGAGTTTTGTTAGGATTCAACTTCATACCCCATAATTTGCACCATGCACTAATTCTAGCTAAATTTCTATTAAGGGATTCACCAACCCCAGATCTACATTCAGGGGATGGAATTAATGTAAAGAGAGTAGCATCATCTGCATATGGAACAAGCTTGTTTTCTAGGCCAAATCACATGTCATGTGTATATAGTATGAAGAGTAACGGGCCAAGAACATTACCCTGTGGAACACCGGATATTACATTCATATAATCACTATGGTGCCCATCAGCAATAACTCTTTAAGATCTATTACTTAAAAAATAGTAATAATACTAAGAAACGACCCACCAACCCCCAACTGTTTCAGTTTGAAAACAAGGGCTTCATGATTAACACGGTCAAAGACATCACTAAAATCAAGGCCAATCATACGAATTTCCTTAACACAATCAAGGGATTTCTGTACAGCATTGGAGATTGTAAGAAGGGCATCACATGCTCCAAGGACTTTACGAAAACCAATTTGCAAACTAGGGAGTAAATGATTACCTCCAGCAAACCTATTAAGAGGTTTTGCCAGAACACGTTCAAAAACTTTAGATAATATGGAGTTATGGAAATTCGGTGGTAATCATTGGGACTTGAGCTACCATAAACACATTTACATAGAGGAATAACATTACCAATTCTCCAATAAGTGCTAAAAGCTCCTCTTCTTGCTAACTTGCGCAAAATAACACATAACTTTGGAGCTAAGAAATCTGCTGTCTTTATAAAAAACAAAGGAAAAATACCATTTGGGTCTACACCTCCATAAGCATCAAGGTCCACCAACAGAGCTTTAATCTCACGAGACCGAAAACCTAAACTTGTTAGTTTAGCCTCAGGAAAACAGGAATGGGGAAGTTCAAGTTTTTCATTACTTGGGTTACTGTCAAAAACATCAGCCAAAAGGGTTGCCTTTTCCTTTGGACAGTGAGTGACTGAGCCATCTGATTTAAGTAAAGGAGGAACTGTTGCATCTACACCGAAGAGTGCAAATTTAAGGGTAGACCACCATTTATGTTCCTGAGGTGTACCATAAAGTGTTTCTTTTATGGTTAAATTGTACTCCTTTTCAGTCGAGGCATAAACTGTCTGAGCAAAAGCTCGAAGCTGATTATAGTAGTTCCAGGTCAAATCGGATCTGTTACCCTTCCAAAGGTGATAGGCCTCCTGCTTCTCCAAATAAGCCCGTCTACAATCATCATTGAACCAAGGTTTGTCCTTCACTCGGTACCTTAGCACACGAGAAGGGATACGCCTATCAATTATGTTGACTATATTCTCATTCAAAGGGACAACAGGATCTACACTATTATATAATTGTGAACAATTCAAGCAAAAAAGATCATGCAAAATCCCATTCCAGTCTACTTGGTATTTCATATAAATTTTACAAGAATATGATATATCAGTGACAAGCTGCTCAGTCTTCACTAATAATGAAAACAAGGCATTATCAGATGTCCTGACTGGAGAACCAACCTTACTAGTTATAACGCCAGGGGAGGAGTCAGTGTATATGAGGTCCAAGCAATTACCAGACCTGTGAGTAGCTTCATTTATGATGTGCTCACAGACTGATTCAGAGGCAAAGCCTAAAGCTCTTAAGCCATGGCGATCGGTAGGAGAGATAGAACTTAACCACTCCCTAGGGTGAGCATTAAAATCACCAACAAAGACAAAAGAAGCCTTTCTATCATCTTCTTGTATCTTAGCCATAATGGTAAGAAGACAATCGAAGATAGAATCATCCATGTCTGGATTCCGGTAGATCGAACACAAATAAAAGTTGTTATGCCGGCCACAAACTTTTATTTCCCGAATCTCATGACATCCACATTGATACCAGGACTTATGAAAAGCATGGTACTTAGTCCTAATATACACCGTCATTCCCCTGGCCCTAGGGATGGCATCACGTTTCAACATTATTGGCTTCTTAAAACCAGTTATAAGGAGCTCAGATGAGTTTCTGAACACAAAAGAATATCATACTGTCTGGACGCAACTGAAAGGTCTTGAATATTTGCATGAAGACCACGAATATTGCAATTCAGAAGACGACATTGACGAAATCTAGGAAGTACTGGTCCCAGATTTCGGTCAATGTCTCCAGACAATATAAGAATTAATAGAAATCAAAATAGACATCATACTTAAAAACTAGATTAACAAGAATTATAACAAAAACAATATGTACAGAATTATAAATAAAGTGATTGATGATACCCATAGACTATAGTAAAAAGTCGGAAAAACTGGACAACATGGAGGAGCCGATACACCATGCAAGGCTAAATACCCTCCAGGATAATAGCCACTTCAACTGAAGGGAGGACAGAAAGGATGGTTCTGAGAAGATAAAGAGTCAGAAAAATGAAAAGACAACCTCTTGATAAACCACCAGGCATCCATGGCCTTTCTATTAAGCCTGCCCAACACACCATTTAAAAAAAACAAGAGGAAAAAAAAATAATAATAAGATAGAATAGTGTGCCTGAGTGTACCCTCAAGCAAGAGAACTCTAACCCAAGACAGTGGAAGACCAGGGTACAAAGTCTATGGCACTACCCAAGACTAGAGTACAATGGTTTATTTTTGGAGTGTCCTTCTCCTAGAAGAGCTGCTTACCTAAGCTAAAGAATCTCTTCTACCCTTACCAAGAGGAAAGTACACTGAACAAATTGCAGTACAGTAATTAACCCCTTAAGTGAAGAAGTGTTAAGTATCTTATTGTTGTTAGGTGTATGAGAAAAGACGAGAATATGTAAAGAATGGGCCAGACTATTCTGTGTAAGTGTAGGCAAAGAAAAAATAAGCCGTGACCAGAGAGAGGGATCCAATGCGTTACTGTCTGGCCAGTCAAAGGATCCAATACCTCTCTAGTGGTAGCATCTCAACGGGTAGCTGGTGCCCAGGCCAACCTACTACACAACCTACTACGGCTTCATATCAAATTCACAATTTTAGAGGAATATATATATATATATATATATATATATATATATATATATATATATATATATATGTATATATATATATATATATATATATATATATATATATATATATATATATATATATATATATTATATATATATATATATATATATATATATATATATATATATATATATATATATATATACAATCATGAGCCGTATCAAGTCCACTGTAGGACAAAGGACTCAGACATGTACTTCCAATCGTGTATGTTTACTTTGTTTTGACACCTGTTTATATACGCAAACCTTCTTAATTCATCAATCCATCGTCTGCCTTTCCTTCCCCCTGCTTCTTTTTAAATCTCTAGTGGTCATATCTGTAATAATTAATGTCCATCTATTATCTGTCATCCTCATTATATGTCCTGCCCATGTCCATTTCTTTTTCTTACATCTTCTAAAATATCCTGTACTTTAGTTTGCTATCGTATCTATGTTGCTCTTTGTCTGTCTCTTAATACTATTTCCATCATTATTCTTTCCATACCTATTTAAGTTTCTAAGGCTTTACTAAACTTTAAGTTTCTGATTCATAAGTTAATACTGGTAGGACCATCTCATTAAATACTTTTCTTTTTAGAGATAGGTGCATTTTATATTTCTTAACTTAATTTTGTTCACCAAAAGCTTTCTATCCTATACTTTTAATTTCTGGCTCATGTTTTGGGGAAACACTTACTGTCTGTCCTAAGTATATATATTCATTAACGTTCTTAAGAGGTTCTTCCATTCCCCTAAGTTTTTGTCTCTCTGTATTTTCATTGAACATTATCTTAGTTTTACTTACATGGACTATCAGTCCTAGATTTCTGCGTTCTGTATTTAAATGTTTTTTTTTTTTTTTTTTTTTTTTTTTTTTTTTTTTTTTTTTTTTTTTTTTTTTTTTTTTTTCATATTTCTTAATTCTTCCCATGATGCACTAAACAGAACTATGCCATCTGCAAATTTTAAGTCGTTAATTTCTTCATCTTCATTATCTAAATTATTAAAGACTTTCAAGTACGCTGTGAATAATTTACGAGAGCTGGTGCTGCCTTGTCTAACTTCATTCACAATCGGAATGGGCTCACTATCTTTATGTAGTTATAGAATTGCTGTACTTTCCCTATAGATATCTTCAAGTGATCCAACATAAGATTCATCTGTTTTTTTGTCTTTGAACGGGTTTCATTACTACTGAAGTTTTGACTGTATCAAAAGCTTTCTCATAGTCTATAAATTCCAAATGTAGTGGGTTATCATGCTTTGTTGAATTTTCCCTCAACTGATTAATTACATAGATGTGGTCAGTTGTTGAATACCCACTTCTAAATCGTGCCTGCTCTCTTGGTTGATTAAAGTTAAGCAGTCTTTCTATTTGGTCAAATATGATCTTTTGTAAACATTTTATGTATCGCTGAGAGTAACCTATTGGGTAGTAATTTTTCAGTTCTTGCTTTCCAGTTTCTTTTGACAGAATGTGTAAATAGTTATTCTCAATCATCTGTTCTATAAATTAAAGTTTGGCTTTTGCAAAGACCTTGGGGTATGTAATAGCCTTGTTACAATTTCCAATTATGGACATATACCCCTTGATTATGTAAAAAAAAATTCGTCTAAGTGTCGTTGATTTTAGTACTGTCTTTACCTTATTAATTATGATCTTCTTGTTTCTAAACTCAAACAGATGAGATTAGGTGGGTCTTTTCTTAGCATCACTACTGAATCTTCAAGCAATGGATTGCTGAGAGTAATTGTTCTTGGGTATCATGATGGTCTATATAGATGTATTATCTGATGATCCCCGGGGTAATGTCCTGGCCCCATTATCTTTCATACTATATAAGAGTTAAGCGATTGTAAAAAAGTAATTGTAAACTAAGACCATATATTTTGTGTTAAAAAATATTCTCTCTTTCGAAAAAAAGTTTTGCTATTCCCCGAAG
>NC_090760.1:51932288-51939788 GCF_036898095.1 Palaemon carinicauda | reverse complement strand
TATATATATATATTATATATATATATATATATATATACTGTATATATATATATATATATATGTGTGTGTGTGTGTGTGTGTATAAAGTTGAATGAATAAATCACGTAAGTAGAAAAAAGTGTTATCTCCTCTGTATATAAGAGTTATAAAGGAGCTTATGTAATGGAAATGAATCCATCGTACTTAACGTGTGACAGGTGAAGGAGGTTGATTTGAATGGACAGTCTGATAATGAGATCATTTTGAAACTAATCTGTCAATCTAAGATTAGAGAGACGCAATATAAACTTTTAAGATCAATACTTTTGTTCGCGGCAACTCTGTATGTTTTAATTTCAAAAGAAAGAACTTCAATTAACGCGTATAAAGTTGTATGAGATTTTTTCTTCATTATTTATTCATAATCTAACTATAACTAAACCTCACAGTCAACTAAAACCATTTTGTTCCACTCTTTAGGATTTGGTGGCATATTTGGTAACTTCCCTGAATGGTGATCACCATATTATTGTTCGAATCCCGCTCCAACTCGTGTACTGAAATTCCAAATTGAATTTGTATTTCTTCTTATTTATATTATATTTTGTTTTATATTTTATTTTGTTTAAAGTAGCATGGTCACTGGAAGGCAGTTAGCTTAGTTTCAAGTATTTAACTACCCCCTTGGTTGTTAACAGCTCACTGCCTTCCTGCGGCCGTTTCTGGTTTTAACCTAACCAGCCACTAATGCTTTGCTTTCTTCCTGAGGTTGACGGAAACTTTAAGCCAGTTACGAAGGAGCATTCCATCGCTAAGGGTCTTGTAACTCGAGCTCCTATTCTTGATATAAGAATACACTTTGTACAGCTACACAGTTAACGTGACAAGAACATTTTCTACATGTCCTTTGAAGTGACGAAGAGTATTATCGCCATGTAAACTTCTGTGTAATCCCGACCAGGAAGAAGCTTTCTTTCATCGCAACCCATTTCTACACGTACTTCGCCTTCGTCCCAGGATGATATCGGTGGGTCTGTAAAACTCAGGGGGAGTTTTTTTTATGTCAGTCCGAAATCATTTAGAGGGATAATGCCATCCCATTTAAATTTGACTTCCAATTATCATCGCTTACTTTTTTCAATGTTATATTTTTTCATACCTTTCAATTTAGTAACGAGTTCGTACCCTTTTCAGTTTTGTAACGACTTCGTACCCTTTAAAGGGATATCATAAATTGTACTTCGTGGACTCCAGTTTGGACTATGGGTTTATATTTATTTACATAAGATTTCCAAGGTATGCAACTTGCCAAGTGTTATAACGTGCTTCACATAATAATTTGATTTTTATATGTATTTTTATGATCGTTGTGTAGTATGTAATTTGACATTTGGTAATATTTAAGGTATTTGGAAGAAGCTGAATTACTGCGGTTCCCCCTTGCCTCACGATGTTCAACTTTGTGTATTAGCTGCCGCATCAGCAACTGGATGAATTAGGATATTTATCAAATACAATAAATTACTTAATTTTTTTCACATTTTAATTATCCTTATTTAATTCCTGGTGTTTGTAAATTAAAATTCAGCGTATGGCGACCGTGACAGGATTTAGCATTATAGGTTAGGTACGTGATACAGAACGTTAATTGCGGTGTGTTCGAGGTTTCTTCCTGGAAGGGGTTGTTATAATTTGCTTATTTCTTTAATCGATTTTTTGCTGTTCAAGAAGAGTTCAGTATACCATTTTTACGATTCCGTAAGCGAGTTTGTTTACTTGGCAATTGATTTAAAGTTCTCTGTTAACTATTTATGCGGTTCATATTTTGTTTATCCCTTTGCGAATAATTTTTTGCGTATTTGAGTGCTCCTATTTCTCGCGTTATTTTGAGCTTTTTGCTTCGTAATAACGTTATTTGTAATAAGTGGTGTTTACTGTTTTGTTTAGGAAATTTTCGTTGGGTATTGCATTAATATACTTATTATATATATATATATATATTGGTGCTTGTTTGTTTATTTGTAGTTGTGTATTGTATTAATCATACTTTTTATATATTTTGGTGCCTGTTTGTTTATTTGTAGTCATAATGTCTGAATTGGTAGTGCTAATTGGTCAGCGTAAGATTATTAGGAAGAAGGTTACAGATTGTGCCAACCGTTCCTCGCAGTACCCTTCATTAGATAATACTGCTAAAGTATCTGAACGAGGTGTTCTCCAGGATTATAGGAAGCGATTAAGTGACTTGGATTCTAAAATACAGACTCTAAAATTTTCAGGGGAATTTAGAGAGGAGGATTTGGAAGCTGAGCTTTCAGCGTGTCAGTCTTACCATGATAAAATTTCAGGTATTTTGCCTTTGTTGGATGTAAGTGTAAATGTTGGAAGCCCTCCACTTTCATTAACTACTGATATTGCTAGGAGTCTTTTGAGGCAACCCACTGCCCCTCTACCCAAATTCCAAAGTAAGGAAGGTGACGATTTTTTGAAATTCATTAGAGAATTTGAATCTAAGACCCAAAGTTTTAATTATCCAGACAGGGACTTGCTCTTACTTTTGAAACAACAAGTAGAAGGTAGGGCTAAATGTTTACTTGGCTCATTGGAGGCCGACAAACAAAGTTATAACGATGCCAAAGACTTATTGACTAAGGCATTTGCCTCGACTGAATTACGAAAATCGGCTGTAATTAAGAAATTAACTTGTCTAAATCTCAAAGAAGGAGAGGACCCTTTTGTCTTCTTTTCAGAACTTAGAAATATAGTCGAAAATTTCAAATATTTGCATATTGATGTTGAGGAGGTTGTTAGATATTTTGTTTGGTCTGCAATGAATGATAGATTTAAGTCTCATCTGGTTCATATCACTAATGTGACTCATCCATCATTTCAGCAAATTGTAGATAATTTCTTTACAGCATGTGAAAGGTATGAACAGAGTCAGACGAAAGGTAAATTGTCTGTCAGGGATAAAGTATTAACTCATTCAAAGCCATTACAGGAAAAGACTAGTACCATGGCTCTTAAAACTAAGACTGTTCCCGCCAAAGCTTGTAATTTTTGTTCCAAGGCCGGTATTTCTGATAATTATCATTTAAGTTACAAGTGTACTAAGTATTCTACCCCTTCTGACAAAATTTCTTTATTAAATTTGCATAAAGGTTGTGTAAAATGTGGTAATTTCAATCAATTCACTAAAGCATGCAAGTTCAGATTTCGAAGACCCTGTTCACATTGTTCGCAGTATCACATGGAGTATCTTTGTGGGAAACTTAGTCCTGACAGGTGTAATAGTAAGGAAGAGTCTTCCAAGGAAGCAAGCAGTGGGATAGCAGTATTGCCAAATGTTACCACAGGTTCAGTTCTCCCTACTTTCACATTTTGGGTAATGGTCAAAATAAGCTTTACAGGGGTCTTAAGGATTCAGGGTCACAAAATACTTTTATATCTAGCAAGTTAGCTTCCTCTTGTAATTTAAAGTCTTTGACTACCAATGTTAAACTTACTGTGAAAGGGTTTAATGGTCAAAAGGAATATTCTACTAGTCATGTTGAAGTCCCTATAAAGCTGGGAATGAAATCTTTGCTATTTCTGCTTTAGTTGTACCCTCTATAAACCTGCAATTAAATTTACCTTGTCTTGGTCAGGTAGTTAGTGTAATGCAGAGTAAAAATTTTGCATTTGCTGAAAAGCTTTTATCAGCCAGTTCTCAGGGCATTGATGACGTTCAGCTTTTGTTAGGAGTAGATTTTTCACATTGTCTTTTGGGAAGAGATATAATGATAGGGAGTCCTAATTCGTCTGTGTATATTGAGACTACTTCAGGAATAATGCTCATGGGGAATGTTGATAGGTTCCTAATTAATCTTACTTCACTTAATGGTAAAGATAGTTTAGCCTCGAAACCACTAAGGGGCGAAAATTCTAATGCTGAAAAAGGTGCATATTATAATATTCCTTGCCATTCTTATTTTCTATCTACTACTGTATCTATTAATGATGAATTTAACGAGCTCAATGACATGACGACAAATTGTTCATTTACGGTACTTTCAGATAAAGGAACTATTATTGATAGGAAACTGCAAGAAGCAACTGATCAAATCCTGAATATGGAGAGCCAATTTTATTTGAACTATGATCAGAAAGTTTACAGTGATGAATCTAATCAGCTCAATAACTCTCTCGTGGATTACACTTAGAGAAATTTGCACACGAGAAGTGATGGACGTATAGTTGTTCCCTTGTTATGGAATGGGAAGGTATCACACCTTCTTTCGAGAAATGAGTCTCTTTCCAAGGCTATTCTTCAATCTAATTTAAAAAAGTTACTTCGTAAGAAAGGTTTCTTACAGTTGGTGGTTAACTGCATAAAGGAACAATTAAATAGGGGAATTATTGAACCAATTTTTGACTTGGGAGTATTTAAGGCTGAATACCCTAACTATTCATTCTTACCTCATATGCCAATTTTTAAGCCAGAAAGGGAAACTACGAAATGTCGCATAGTGTTTCTTTCTAATTTGCAGGAATCCTTTAAGAAACTGTCATTGTCACATAATCAATGTATGTATGCTGGGCCTAATTTAAATCAAAAGCTTTCATCTGCATTTCTTAATATTAGGTTTGATGAAAAAATTTTAATTTTTGATTTGAAAAAAAGCTTTCAATATGTTGGCTTTAAGTGAAATTGATCAGTCTAGACTATTGTTCTTTTGGTTTCGGAATGTTAGCGCAGGTGATTACACTCCCGTTGCTTATAAAAATGTCAGGCTTTCATTTGGACTTCGGTGTAGCCCATTTCTTTTGATGGCTTCATTGTATTATATGTTAATTTTAACTTCCAGTAATGATTCAAGAATTGATGAACTAAAGAAACTTATTTTCGCCTTAATATATATGGATAATGGTGCTATTACTATGAACAGCTCTGATGACCTAAGGTGGGCCTATAAGCAGTTAGATGACATATTCAGACCCTTTAAATTTGAAACTCAGCAGCTGATAACCAATGATATTGATCTGCAGTCTGACATGGATCAGTCAGTTATTACTCCTGAAGTCAATAAATTGTTAGGGCTTGAATGGAATAGACTTTCGGATGATATTTTCACTAGGCCAATTAACCTTGACCCAGGAGCTAACACTAAAAGATTAATTCTTAGGTCCATTGCCTCCCAGTTTGACATATTTGGTTTCAACTTGCCTCTATTTAACCGATGTAGGCTTTATATGCATAATTTGCAGTGTCAAAAGGGTTTGAATTGGGATCAGACTCTTAACAGTCAACAGCTCAAAGACTGGAGGTATATCTGTAGGCAATGTAATTCATAGCCCCCTCTCAAAGTAACTCGGTTTGTGGGTCGAAGGGATGGTGAGTATAATATAATTGTTTTTACTGATGCCAGTTGTGACATATATGGGTGTGTCATTTATCTACTGAATGTTGAGTCTGGCAAACTTACCTTTGTTAATGCTAAAAATCGGTTGGTTAATACCCAATTGAAAGGTAAATCCATACCATCTTTAGAGATCCACGCCATTAATTTAGGAGCTGAGCAATCTATTGATCTTTATTTGGATCTTGCTGGTCCCAGTTGCATAAAACCTATAAAGGTGACAAAGATTTGTCTATTTTCAGATTCTTCTTGTGCCCCGCAATGGTTAATAAGTTATTCTCTTCAACTTGAGAAAATGAACCAATGTTCTACTTTTGTAATGAACAGAATCTATAGCATACAAAAACTTTGTGAAACATATCCTATTCAATTTGGGTTTATTAATGGCAAGGAAAATCCTGCAGATATGGTAACCAGGTGCACGTCATATAAATTGTTGATGAAATCTTGTTTTCTTTCAGGCCCGGACCTGACTAATATTCGGGCACCTGACATGCAGTTCACTATTCCTAAAGAGGGTTATCTTTCAGGAAATTACTTGAATATTTCTAATGTTCCTTTAGTTAAGAGAGAATGCTTGGTTAATATTTCAGATTTTTCAGATTTCAGAAGACTGGTTTTGCTGTACCGTCGGTGTATAATATGCATATACAAATGGAAAGCTAAAGTGGGAAGGGAAGTTAGGGTACAAGAAAAGAATTTTTTCTCTTTAGCTCTTGTCCATTTGATTTTGAATGATCAACAAAATCACTTTGCTGATGTTTTAGAACATTTTTCCAGAGATTTTTCGGCAGTAAAGGATATACCAGGTATAGTTTCTCAGTTGAATGTGTTTGTTGATAACGATGGCATTTTGAGGGTGAAGAGCAAATTTAAGAATGAGAAAAAATTTCCTATTCTATTATCTAGGGACAGCCATTTGACTAAGTTAATTATACTTGATATTCATCATAAATTAGCTCATTCTGGGTGCTATGCTGTTCTTGCTGAACTCGGAAGACACTATTTTATTCCTAGAAATTTTTCATTGGTAAAAAAGATTCCGAGGCAATGTGTTCACTGCAAAAGATTTAACGCAAGACCTGTTAATTTAAATCAAAATTGTTACAGGGAATTCAGGGAAGGACCCACCAGCTGTACCTTTCGGCAATATTTTTGTTGATTATATTGGTCCTTTTACAGTTAAGCTGGAGAAAGAAAATGTTAAGGTATGGCTATTATGTTTTACTTGCACTTGGTCTCGTGCAGTTAATTTGAAAATTTGCAGAACACTTAGTGTGCCTGATTTTCTTAGGGCATTTTCTATTCATTGCTTCGAATTTGGCATTCAACAGTTATGCATTAGTGACCTAGGGTCACAAATAGTTGCAGGAGCTAATGTTATAACTTCATTTTTGAACGATCCCCACACTCAATTGTATTTTGAGGAGAGAGGTGTTAAACCTTTGACTTTTCAACAGTATTTTAAAGGGTGTAGTCAGTTAGGCTCCATGGTCGAGGTTTGCGTTAAGTTAACAAAGAGGCTTCTATATGGGTCCATCAAGAACAATATTCTTTCTTTCTTTTCTTTGATTTTGAGTTTACTGTATGTCAAGTTGTCCACTTGGTAAACAAACGGCCAATATCTTTTAAAGAGGCTCTTAGGGATAGTGCAGCGGAAGACCTTCCTGAATCAATAACTCCCGAAATGTTAATAAGAGGGTATGAGCTTTCTTCCCTCAATATCATTCCAGATTTATCACCTTTACCTGAGGATAAAGAATTTGTTCCTTGTAGAACTACAAATGAATTTGAACAGTTGTCTAAAATTAGGAGTAAACTTTTAGATATTTACCATCATGAGTTTTTGCAGACCCTTTTAAGCCAGGCGGTTGATAGAAAGGGTAGATATCTCCCTGTAACTCATCATCCTCTAAAACCAGGTGACATTGTTTTAATTAAGGAGATAATACGAAGATTAACAACTATCCTCTAGGTCGAATAAAGGAAACTTTCACAAATGATATTGGGGAAACTACACATGCAAAAGTTTTCAAAGGCCGTACCAGACAAGTTTGTAAACTCCATGTTAATAATCTGATACCTTATCTTTCTTTAGATGATGATGTGGACTTTAAGTCAA
>NC_090760.1:51918687-51923687 GCF_036898095.1 Palaemon carinicauda | reverse complement strand
ACCTTATACCTGAGCTCAATATATACATACCTCGAAACATGGATGTAACCTCAACACATGCAACCAGGCGAACCGAGAGGGTCCCCAAAAAACAGAGGGAGAGATCAAAATTTAGACACGTGAGAGAGCATCCTGGATGCAATTATCCACCCCTTTAATGTGTTTTATCATTAAATTGAACTCTTGTAGGCTGAAGGGCCCAACGCAGAATCCTCTGGTTTGATCCCTTCATACGTTCAATGAATACCAACGGATTATGGTCGGTCCAAATTTCTATAGGGAATGAAAAGTTAGTTACATAAGGTTTAAAATGTACCAATGTCCGCACCAATGCCAGAGCCTCTTTCTCAATGGTGGAGTACTTTCTTTCCGCCTCTAGTAACTTACGGCTGTAGTAAGATACGGGGCGTACTTCACCATCATCACTCCTTTGAAAGAGGACTCCCCCAATCCCTACGTCACTGGCATCCACGGCTATGATGAATGGCTTCTGAAAATTGGGAGAAACCAATATTGGATTAGACACGAGTAACATCTTAAGTTTTAAAAATGTTTCTTTGCATCGAGAAGACCAAATAAATTTCTGCCCTTTTTTCAATAAATTAGTTAGAGGCTGTACAAGGTCAGGGAAGTTTCGGACAAACCTACCGTAATATCCCAACATACCCAGCTCCTTACGAACCTCTCTGACATTACCCGGTCTCTTCAAAGCAACTATGGCCTCGAAATTGGCTTGCTTAGGAGCAACTTTACCCAAGCCAATCTCGTGACCCAAATAACTAACCTTAGCTTTCCCAAAGTTACATTTACCCAGATTCACAACAAGACCGGTGGCCCTAAGTGCCTCAAAAACTTTTCTTAATCTTACCAGGTGGGTCCGCCAGTCGTTGCTGTGTACCACCATGTCATCTATATAGATTTCTGTACCTTCCAGGCCACAAATTACCCTGTTCATCAGACGCTGGAAAGTACAGGCAGCGTTCTTCATCCCAAAGGGCATTACTTTGCACTCTTAAAGCCCTGAGGGCGTCACAAATGCTGAAATTTCACGGGCACGGCCAGATAGGGGGACCTGCCACTATCCCTTTAACAGATCCAATTTTGTAATAAAACTAGCAGGACCTATCAGGTCCAGAAAATCCTCAATACGGGGAAGAGGAAAAGAATAATTTTTAGTAACTGAGTTTACCTTCCTATAGTCAACACACATACGATATTTACCATCAGGCTTCTTCACTAAGACTATAGGGGAACTCCATGGACTTACTGATGGTTGTATGAGATTGTGCTCCATCATGTATTTCATTTCGTCTTCAACAATGGCACGCTTCTCTGGACCGAGACGATACGGGCTTTGCTTAACCGGAGAAGCGTCCCCAACATCAACATCATGCTGGAGCAACCTCGTCCTTCCTGGAGAGTCCTGAAACAAGTCAGAAAATTCCATAATTAGGCTTAGTATATCTTGTTTCTGAGGTGCCTCCAGATGCTCTAACCCCTCTTTTAATACACCTAAATTTTGCAAGTTATTACCTAGAGCATCTGAAAGCACCTGGTCCAAAACATCTTCCAAGTTTTCATCAACAGGTGCAACCACACTCATAAATGGCTCAAAAACAATGGCCAACGGATCCCATCTATCAGAAGAGTAAGATTTTAACCTGTTTATGTGGAAAATTTTACATTTACGACTAGTTCCAAGGGCTTTAACTTCATAATTGACCTCGGACAACTTTCTCAACACCTTCCAGGGGCCCTTGTACCTGGGTTCAAGGAAGTTGTCTGGGTCTGTGCTTAAAACTAATACTAAGTCCCCGGACTCAAATGAGCGTACCTTACACTTCTGATCAAATTTGGTTTTCATTGTAGCTTGGGAAGCAGACAAATTATCTTTGGCATACTTCCAAGCTACGGCTAACTTGGACTTAAGTTCACTAACAACTTCTCCCACCGTACGCTCTCCTCTCTGATTTACTTCGAGCAATTCATGGAAGATTTCCAAAGGTCCTCGAACCTTGTGCCCAAATATTAATTCAAAGGGAGCAACGCCAGTAGAAGAATTGGGAAAATTCCTTATGGCAAAGAGAGCAAAGGGAAGCCCTTTATCCCAATCCTCTCCTTGCTCATAACAATATTTTTTTAATATACACTTAAGGGTCTGGTGAAATCTTTCCACCACACCCTGACTCTCAGGATGGTAGGGTACACTGGTAATGTACTGAATGGCCAGTTCAGCACACTTACTCTTAAATACCCTGCTTGTAAAATTCGAGCCGCAATCTGACTGAATTTTGCGAGGCAATCCATACCTGGAGAAAAACTCCACTAATTTGTCAAACACAGCTTTTGAGGTTATTTTCTTCATTGGAAAGGCCTCGGGAAAACGTGATGCTCTATCCATTATGGTCAGGAGATGCGTAAACCCTAACTTCGTCCTAGGCAGGGGTCCTACCACATCAATTACCAATTCTGCAAAGGGTTCTCCAATTGAAGGAATTGGGTTAAGAGGAGCCTTAGGAATAGGTTGATTGGGTTTACCCATCACCTGACACACTTCACAAGTTCTTACAAATTTCTTCACCGAAGACTTCATTCCTGACCACCAAAAACATTTACTCAACCTACAAAAAGTTTTACTTAAGCCTAAGTGGCCAGAAAAGGAGTCCTCATGTACAAGGCTTAACACAGCCTCCCTAAACTTGGTAGGTACGACAATTTGTCTTAAACAAGAAGTCACATTTAGTTGATGAGTTGGGGGACGACTGACCCTATACAACAATCCTTTCAAAACCACAAACCTGGGCCTGGTCAAATCGTCAGTATTACCTAACTCAAATGAAAATTCATCTTTTTGGGCCTGTATGAAAGAGAGACGGTCACAATCGGATTTCAATACTTTAAAAATTCCAAAACTAGATCTACTGCTACTACTACTACCTTCTACTAGCCCAGGCTTCTCTACCACTACTTCTAAATTACTTAAATTTAGGTCATCATCATTATCAGCTTCCGCTGCCCGCTTAACAGAAGCTCGAGTAGTTATTGCCACAGGGCAAGCCGTGACTGAAACAATAGGAAATAATTCCTGCCCCTCAGCACTCAACATATCATTCCTAAGGATTCCGTCTATTCCTGGTATCGGCAGGCTCTCAACTCCCGCCAGCTCAGTAACCTTATGATACCCTGGGAAGGACAGCTCCACCCTTACTAAAGGAGCAGATACAACTGTATCAGGAAATCCTCCCAGGACCACGTATTCTCCAGTATAGGGAACTAAGTTAGACAAGGACCCTGCCAACACCAAAGATCTAGCGGAGCCTGTGTCCCTCGAGAATTTAACATAAAGTGTAGAGGTCTCACATTTCAATTTTCCTGGGTAGACATATTTGTTAAATGGTCATAAATTACCAGTGGACTCACACAATCCAGGTTTTACTTTACCTACATCTGGTTCACTACTAACCTGGGGATCAACAGTTTTACCCTTCTTACTCTCTGAAATAGAATTATTTGAAATTAGCGAGATTGGCGTAGGCTGATTAACATTATTTTGACTCTTATTTTGATTCTGTTGGAGGTAATGGCTCCTGGCTCTACATTCAGCTTGTCGATGCCCTGGCTTATTACACCAGAAGCAATTACCTCTAACTTGATTAGTTTTACCCGAATTGCGACGGTTAGAAAAAACCATTGTGTGCCCACCACTCAAGTTCTTTCTGAGGCCACTACCAACAAGATTGCTCATGCTACTATTTGGGGTACTAGATTTGTTTTTAAAGGGGTTATTAGACCGGGAAGACAAATTACTATTATTATTAGGGTATGAGGACGAGAAGTTACCTGACCCAGCCCGATGGGCAAGGACAAACTCATCAGCTACCTGAGCCGTCTTGGACAAAGTTAAAATTTTAGTGTCCTCCAGATGAACCATCAATTCTTTACTACACACCTTCTTAAACTCCTCCAGTACCATCAGTTCCCTCAAGGAAGAGAAGGAAGCAATTTGACGACTTTTCAGCCAGTTGTCAAACTGCTCCTCCTTGAGACGAGCGTACTCAACATAAGACATAGAATTGGGCTTGCCAGTGGTTCGGAATCTCTGGCGATAGGCCTCAGGGACCAAATCATAGGCCCTGAGAACCAAAGCCTTTACTTTGTCATAATCTCTGGCAAGGCCCTCTTCCAATGCATTATATACCCGGATTGCCTTGCCCGTCAATCTATACTGTATGAGTACCGTCCACATTTCTGTGGGCCAAGATAACCGGGTAGCAACCCTCTCAAAAGCTTTAAAAAATTCTGGTACGCTCCCCTCATCAAAAACTGGAATTAACTTTAGTGCACCCGAAATATTAAATTTGTCTGATGATGAGCTATAGGGAGAACTAACATGATTAGGGGACCCTTGCACCTTGGCCAACTCAAGGTTAAGCTTGAGCAACTCAATCTCATGTTTCCGGGCCCTCTCGTTCTCCTCAAACTGCAGCTTCAATAACTCAATTCTCTTACAAATTACATGGAACTCCTCCTGCCCCATTACATGAGCAGAAGGTGTTACATGGTTGTGAACAGCCTCCTCACCTAAAAAGGGGTTAGTTGAAATATTAACATTTTTAACAGCCCTGGCCGAAGTAAGAAAATTGGCCGGACCTTCATACATAACCTTTACTGCAGGGGAATCAGTGAACAGGGACAAACCAGGATTTATGCTCACATCATCGACTATGGATCCTTCTTGGTCCCACCCAAAATCAGTGCCACTCTCAAAATCACTCGCTAGGCCGCTAGCTACCTCATTACCCTCAGCCAAATCTTGGGACACTTTTTCCTTAACCAGTTTTAACAAATTGGCCCGAGTGTCAGAGGACTTATGAGGGATCTCCAACGACCGGGCACACTGTACCAAATAAGCCCTTGTCAAAACTCCTAAATATTTCAAACAGTCAGCCGAACCCAAGAATTCCGACAGGTCAAAAGTAAAGTCTTTCATTTTAATGAAA
>NC_090760.1:51896187-51908687 GCF_036898095.1 Palaemon carinicauda | reverse complement strand
ACACACTTTCCCTAGCATACGACAGTTAGAGTTCCAGAGTGAAGTAAACCTTAAAACTAATTAATTTTACAATAATTATCAAAATACACCTTTAAATAATAATATATCCTAAATTGGTGATAATAATACTCTTTACAGGTCACGTAGAAATATCCGAAGAATGCTTGCACATGTTATCAAAAACCGCACCGAATCCGTAATTAAAGATCATTATAACATCACCAGCAACTGCCCTACTTCTGGATCACTAGGGGTGTTCTTGCACTGAAGGGATCACTGGGGCAACGTAAATTGTCTATATGATTTAAGCAGGCGAAGGAACAACTTATACGGTTCGCTTACCGTTCTCCGTCACTAGAAGGCCTCCTCACGACTCCAGGAGGTCAGACACACGGCAACAGCCAGCAGCAGTGGCAGGCAGCAGCACACAAGCAATAGCAATGCTTAGAAGGCTAAAATCCATTAGCAGGAGCCTCTCCAATTAAATGGTAGCTGCAGGATCAGGAACAAATATCTTCCGATTATCAAGCCGTGAAAAATGCAGTAAGACCTCCTCTGTTGGGGAGCCGACACTCTCTGCCCCGCTGCCCAAAAACGCACTCCAAGTAAACGGAGAGAGAGAGCGAAAGCAAAACTACGTAATATGGCAGTTCAACAAGCTAAGCACCGAAGACGGGCAGTCCACTCCACAAAACATGAAAAGCAGAAAACAAAAAATGGTTAATAAACACTATACAAATGAACACAAACAAAACCTTGGCCGGGGATAAAAGAATATTCCAAGAGAACTTTTCGTGACTTAATTAAAAAAAATGACAAAAACCACGAACAAAATATTTAAAGTAATTATGGATTACAGCTCCCCGGGACAAGGAAAAAAAATAATTTATTATTTAAAAAAAAAAAAAAAAAGGTAACTCCTAGCCAAAATTAAACTATTAACTTGTAATGCAAGCAAATACATAAGCATTGTGCACAAAAGTAAATGCAAATATCAAAAACAAATATTTCATAAACCAAAACCATTATCCTTAAACATTAATATCCACTCAAAGATTATATATAGATAATGTCAAACTCAAACTTATATTAAGAAATCTTCCCAACACCGGACAAGAAAAAAAACAAATTAGAAAATTGCTCAAATGTGATTGATGCAGAGTCCTTTACCCTTACACAATTACTCTTGGATTGCCACCTCATCATTTTCATTACCGAATGTCCTGGAAAGAACATCAGGGACTACGTTGTCTTTTCCAGCCACGTGACAAATAAAAAGGTTATATTCTTGGAGTAAAAGACTCCAGCGCAAAATACGCTGATTTTTATCTTTAAATTTATTAATAAAAATTAAGGGATTATGATCTGTAAAGACCTTTATTGGACATACTGAGTTAGATAAATACACTTCAAAATGTATGATGGCTTTCACCAAGCATAAAGCCTCTTTCTCAATTGTTGAGTAACGTCTCTCTGCCGGTAACAACTTCTTGGAAAAGTAGGCGACTGGATGCGAGGTGCCATTTGCACCCTCCTGCAACAAGACAGCACCTAAACCTGTGTCACTGGCATCTGTAGCCAAACAAAAAGGCAAGGAAAAATCGGGAGAACGTAACAAAGGATAGGTTATTAAAGTACCTTTCAATTTTTCAAATGCATCCTGACACTCGTTATTCCACATAAATTTTACATCTTTCTTTAACAATTTTGTTAAGGGATTAGCAAGGTCACAAAAATTCTTGATAAACTTCCTATAATAACCAACTAGACCCAAAAATCTACGAATACCTCTCTTGTTTCGAGGAGCTGGGAAGGCTGTAACTGCCTCAACATTCGCTCTCTTAGGAGCGATCTTACCCAAGCCAATTTCATGTCCTAAATAAACCACTTTTGCTTGAGCAAAATCACTCTTCTTTAAATTTATCACCAGACCAGCCTTCCTCAGCACCTCGAACAGCGCTCTTATCCTCTTAAAATGAGTTTTCCAATCATTACTGTAAATCACAAGGTCGTCAATATATACCACACAACCCTCCAGTTCACATGTAATAAAGTTCATCAGCCTCTGGAAGGTAGCGGCGGCATTCTTCATGCCAAATGGCATCACCTCGCATTCATAGAGGCCGTCACCCGTCACAAAGGCTGATATTTTCCTTGCCCGGGGTGTAAGACCGACCTGCCAATGTCCTTTTAACAAGTCAAATTTACTTATATAACGAGCAGATCCCACTCTATCTATACAGTCTTCCACCCTGGGCAAGGGGAACGAGTCCGTTTTTGTTACAGAGTTGACCTTACGGTAGTCAAAACACATCCTAGGCTGACCATCCTCCTTCCTAACCAAAACTACCGGGGAGCTCCAAGGACTGCAGCTCGGTTTAATGAGGTTATGGTCAAGCATGTATTTAACTTCCTTACTGACTATTTCTCTCTTGAGGGGGTTCAGTCTATATGGACATTGCTTAATAGGCGGAGCCTCCCCAACATCAACGTCGTGTTGCAAAATATGGGTCCTACCAGGTGCATCCTGAAAGAGATCTTTGTATTCGTTAATTAAATTAATTAGAGGTGCAGCTTTTTCTGCATCTAAGTGCTGAAATTTAGTATTCAGATTATCTAAAACATCAGAATTATTTTCCAAACCACTTGGGCTAACAGCAAATTTATCGCCCATGAACTGTTCATTTTCGACACTAACTACAGAAATAGGTACTACAGATTTTTCTACAGATCTGTCAATAAAAGATTTCATCATATTAACATGGCAAATACGGGTTTTTCTTCTCCTATCTGGAGTTTCAATCAGGTAATTTACATTATTAATTTTCTTCAAAACCTTCCACGGACCTGAGAATTCCGCTTTCAGGGGATTGCCAGGCATAGGAAGTAAAACCAACACCTTGTCACCTACATTAAAAACCCTATCTCGTGTTTTAACGTCATACTTAGATTTCATCGAGGCCTGGGCTTTCGCCAAATGTTCCTGAGCAAATGACCGTGCTCTAAGCAATTTCTCCTGCAAATCTGAAAAATAATCCAATACATTAACTTTGGGAGTCTCTCCTTCCCAGTGTTCTCTCACTACATCCAAAGGGCCTCGAACACAGTGACCAAAAATAAGCTGGAAAGGAGAGAGACCCATTGACTCATTGGGGATCGATCGTATTGCAAACAATGCGTAGGGTAATTCCTTATCCCAATCATTCCCAGTCTCAAAACAAAATTTTTTTAGCACAGACTTCAAGGTTTGGTGGAACCTTTCCACCTGGCCTTGGCTTTCTGGGTGATACGGTGCAGACTTCACGTGTTTAATACCAAACTCATTCATTTTCTTTTCAAAATACCTACTCGTGAAATTAGTGCCACAGTCACTCTGAATTACCTTAGGAAAACCAAATCGGGTAAAGAAACCAACCAACACTTCAACCACCTTCTCGGACCGTATACTCCTCAATGGGATAGCCTCAGGGAAGCGAGACATTCTATCAACCATAGACAATATATATTCATTACCACCGCGCGTCCGTGGCAGGGGACCCACTATGTCAATTATCACTTCCCGAAAGGGTTCGCCCACGGAGGGTATAGTAATTAAAGGAGCCTTGGGTATTTTCTGGTTAGGTTTCCCCACCAACTGGCACACATCACAAGATAATACGTGTCTCTTAATGTCCTTACGCATCCCAGGCCAAAAGAAATGTTCAGCAACCTTTTGAAAGGTTTTCCTAACACCAAAATGTCCCGACAAATCATTTTCATGTGCTAAATACATCAATTTATTTTGGTACCTTTCCGGGACAACCAATTGTCTGCACGACTCTACCTGATGGGCAGGTGCATTAGCCGACCTACTCAACCTGTAGAGCAAACCTTTCTCTTTTACGAATACTGGTTTCACCAAATCCTCGGGATTGCCGAGTTCTACTTTAGAAAACTCTTTACTCTGTGCCATTTTGAACGCCTTAGCGTCCCAGTTTACATCATCCAAATTAACGATTTTCTTATTACTACATCCAGTCCTCATGTCAGTCATTTGTCTGTCTACTTGATATAAATCTAAGTCAACATCCTCGAGATCCATCTCCCGAGCTCTAGATCGGGTTACTACAGAGACAGGCTTATAAAAATTAGTTTCAATCTCATCGCCTTCACAAGTCACATTCAGGAGAGTCAAAATTGGACATATATTATCAATTGCACCTTCACCTTCAGCCAAATCATTCCCTAAAAGAAGGTGAATTCCGGGAACTGGCAAACTGTCTACCACAGCTAGCTTAGCAGTCCCTTTAAAATACTTGGTGTGAATATTGAACTTCTCTAAAGGACAAGACGTAATAGAGTTCGGGAAACCACCCAACACCACAAATTCATTATTAGAAAATACAAAATCCTTTGGAACAGCAGTTTTTAATATGAGAGACTGTGCTGCTCCAGAGTCCCGTAATACTTTTAAACAAACCTTTGTTCTTTTATTGTTACCAACAAACACAGATCCGTCAGAAATGTACCTCTTAAATTTTAGTCACTTTTCCTGTTCCATACTTTGGTTTACGTTTGTCGTTTTTTCAGCTACAACAATGTTTACTGGATTAGACCTTCTCTCCTTAAAGTTTTTCCAACCGTAACAATTAGCCTTTACGTGCCCCATCTTGTGGCACCAATAACACTTCACACTACTACTACTACCAAAATTTCTACCACTACTACCACCACCATTAACCGATCTACTACTGTTTACGAAACTACGAGAATCGCTTACACCTCTGTCTTCATTAGAATGTTTTTCTGACCCGTCTTTATTTGACCTTGATGTTCCTTTAGAAGACTGACGATTATTACTATGTGTATTATATTCATGGGGGAAGAACCTATCCTGATTAATTCTTTTCCTAAGGGGTTCCTCCCGATGAGTAAGTGCATACTCGTCGGAAGCAATTGCTATTTCCTGCAGGGAGTCGAGTTTCAACTCTTCCAAATGAATTCGCAAGTCACGACTCACGTTCCTCTTAAATTCCTCTGCCAGAAGCAGCTCTTTCAGTTTAACAAAATTGTCTACTTCTTTGGATTTCAACCAGTCATCGAGAAACTGAACTTTCTTTCGAGCAAACTCAACATAAGTAACGTCAAGATCCTTCCGCAGATTACGAAACTTCTGCCTGTATGCTTCAGGCACCAAATCATACGCTTTCAGCACAATACTTTTTATGGTGTCGTAATCCGCGGAGAGATCGTCACTAAGATTATTATAGACCCTTTGAGCTTTACCCACCAAACGACACTGAACTAATGTTGTCCACATATCCTTTGGCCAGGCAAGCTTCTTAGCAATTTTTTCAAATGACACAAAAAACTCATTAACCTCCTCCTCGGAAAAGTGTGGTACCAGTTTTAACGCAGCGAACATATTAAACCTTGTTTCATCAACACTAGAATTATTATTGCTACCATTATTTCCCTGATTCAACTTAATCTTTAATTTAAGTACCTCAATTTCATGCTCTCTCTCTTTTGCCCTTTCATCGGCTCTAAGTTGGAGAGCTCTAAACTCCAGTTCCTTCATCCTGGTTTTTTCCTTCAAAATTTCCAATTGGTCATCACCATTATCAATAGAATTTTCTTTACCTTCACCTTCTAATTCCTCCACCTCCTCAGGCTCACTCTCATCCAGCCTACTACTTTCCAGAACATCCTTCCTATCAAGAGTCTCTCTATATATCTTAGCGCCCTTCAAGACCTCAAATAACAACGGTCCCTTTTTAACCTCAGTGGACAAACTTAAATCCAAGAATTCTGCAATCAACCACAATTGATCCCTTTTTAGTTTAAACAGATCCTTTTCCCAGTTAACACTAGCCAAAAAGTTCGCTACCTCAGCTTCTTCACCCTCTAAATAATGCATCCTGAATTAATTAAATAGAAATAATCACTCTAAATACGTTCAGTGGCTTGACCGCCTCTCCGAGAGCCGTTTACAGTTGAAAATTATGTCGCTAAACTGAATCCTGGCAAGGTCGCCAAATTATGTAATGAACTCAAGATCGATTATGTTCATCCAGGATTTTCTTTCAGATTGGCTCAGTGCCAAAATACCAGGCAAGAACCAGCAGCGACACAAAATTCAAAAAGCAAAACAACTCTCAAAGAGGGATACAAAAAACACCGAATCAAACTTAACAATAAAATTTAATTAACAAAAGTAGTCTTAAATTACATAAAGTAGTCCTCGAAAAGCTTTCTTAGAAACCGGAAAAACACATACACTACTGTACAATAATAACTCTCGAACCGTCACACGCCTACCTAACTTATATACCTCAGTCGAAGAGAAAGAAAAGGTGTAGGAGGTAGAAAAATACACACTTTCCCTAGCATACGACAGTTAGAGTTCCAGAGTGAAGTAAACCTTAAAACTAATTAATTTTACAATAATTATCAAAATACACCTTTAAATAATAATATATCCTAAATTGGTGATAATAATACTCTTTACAGGTCACGTAGAAATATCCGAAGAATGCTTGCACATGTTATCAAAAACCGCACCGAATCCGTAATTAAAGATCATTATAACATCACCAGCAACTGCCCTACTTCTGGATCACTAGGGGTGTTCTTGCACTGAAGGGATCACTGGGGCAACGTAAATTGTCTATATGATTTAAGCAGGCGAAGGAACAACTTATACGGTTCGCTTACCGTTCTCCGTCACTAGAAGGCCTCCTCACGACTCCAGGAGGTCAGACACACGGCAACAGCCAGCAGCAGTGGCAGGCAGCAGCACACAAGCAATAGCAATGCTTAGAAGGCTAAAATCCATTAGCAGGAGCCTCTCCAATTAAATGGTAGCTGCAGGATCAGGAACAAATATCTTCCGATTATCAAGCCGTGAAAAATGCAGTAAGACCTCCTCTGTTAGGGAGCCGACACTCTCTGCCCCGCTGCCCAAAAACGCACTCCAAGTAAACGGAGAGAGAGAGCGAAAGCAAAACTACGTAATATGGCAGTTCAACAAGCTAAGCACCGAAGACGGGCAGTCCACTCCACAAAACATGAAAAGCAGAAAACAAAAAATGGTTAATAAACACTATACAAATGAACACAAACAAAACCTTGGCCGGGGATAAAAGAATATTCCAAGAGAACTTTTCGTGACTTAATTAAAAAAAATGACAAAAACCACGAACAAAATATTTAAAGTAATTATGGATTACAGCTCCCCGGGACAAGGAAAAAAAATAATTTATTATTTTAAAAAAAAAAAAAGGTAACTCCTAGCCAAAATTAAACTATTAACTTGTAATGCAAGCAAATACATAAGCATTGTGCACAAAAGTAAATGCAAATATCAAAAACAAATATTTCATAAACCAAAACCATTATCCTTAAACATTAATATCCACTCAAAGATTATATATAGATAATGTCAAACTCAAACTTATATTAAGAAATCTTCCCAACACCGGACAAGAAAAAAAACAAATTAGAAAATTGCTCAAATGTGATTGATGCAGAGTCCTTTACCCTTACACAATTACTCTTGGATTGCCACCTCATCATTTTCATTACCGAATGTCCTGGAAAGAACATCAGGGACTACGTTGTCTTTTCCAGCCACGTGACAAATAAAAAGGTTATATTCTTGGAGTAAAAGACTCCAGCGCAAAATACGCTGATTTTTATCTTTAAATTTATTAATAAAAATTAAGGGATTATGATCTGTAAAGACCTTTATTGGACATACTGAGTTAGATAAATACACTTCAAAATGTATGATGGCTTTCACCAAGCATAAAGCCTCTTTCTCAATTGTTGAGTAACGTCTCTCTGCCGGTAACAACTTCTTGGAAAAGTAGGCGACTGGATGCGAGGTGCCATTTGCACCCTCCTGCAACAAGACAGCACCTAAACCTGTGTCACTGGCATCTGTAGCCAAACAAAAAGGCAAGGAAAAATCGGGAGAACGTAACAAAGGATAGGTTATTAAAGTACCTTTCAATTTTTCAAATGCATCCTGACACTCGTTATTCCACATAAATTTTACATCTTTCTTTAACAATTTTGTTAAGGGATTAGCAAGGTCACAAAAATTCTTGATAAACTTCCTATAATAACCAACTAGACCCAAAAATCTACGAATACCTCTCTTGTTTCGAGGAGCTGGGAAGGCTGTAACTGCCTCAACATTCGCTCTCTTAGGAGCGATCTTACCCAAGCCAATTTCATGTCCTAAATAAACCACTTTTGCTTGAGCAAAATCACTCTTCTTTAAATTTATCACCAGACCAGCCTTCCTCAGCACCTCGAACAGCGCTCTTATCCTCTTAAAATGAGTTTTCCAATCATTACTGTAAATCACAAGGTCGTCAATATATACCACACAACCCTCCAGTTCACATGTAATAAAGTTCATCAGCCTCTGGAAGGTAGCGGCGGCATTCTTCATGCCAAATGGCATCACCTCGCATTCATAGAGGCCGTCACCCGTCACAAAGGCTGATATTTTCCTTGCCCGGGGTGTAAGACCGACCTGCCAATGTCCTTTTAACAAGTCAAATTTACTTATATAACGAGCAGATCCCACTCTATCTATACAGTCTTCCACCCTGGGCAAGGGGAACGAGTCCGTTTTTGTTACAGAGTTGACCTTACGGTAGTCAAAACACATCCTAGGCTGACCATCCTCCTTCCTAACCAAAACTACCGGGGAGCTCCAAGGACTGCAGCTCGGTTTAATGAGGTTATGGTCAAGCATGTATTTAACTTCCTTACTGACTATTTCTCTCTTGAGGGGGTTCAGTCTATATGGACATTGCTTAATAGGCGGAGCCTCCCCAACATCAACGTCGTGTTGCAAAATATGGGTCCTACCAGGTGCATCCTGAAAGAGATCTTTGTATTCGTTAATTAAATTAATTAGAGGTGCAGCTTTTTCTGCATCTAAGTGCTGAAATTTAGTATTCAGATTATCTAAAACATCAGAATTATTTTCCAAACCACTTGGGCTAACAGCAAATTTATCGCCCATGAACTGTTCATTTTCGACACTAACTACAGAAATAGGTACTACAGATTTTTCTACAGATCTGTCAATAAAAGATTTCATCATATTAACATGGCAAATACGGGTTTTTCTTCTCCTATCTGGAGTTTCAATCAGGTAATTTACATTATTAATTTTCTTCAAAACCTTCCACGGACCTGAGAATTCCGCTTTCAGGGGATTGCCAGGCATAGGAAGTAAAACCAACACCTTGTCACCTACATTAAAAACCCTATCTCGTGTTTTAACGTCATACTTAGATTTCATCGAGGCCTGGGCTTTCGCCAAATGTTCCTGAGCAAATGACCGTGCTCTAAGCAATTTCTCCTGCAAATCTGAAAAATAATCCAATACATTAACTTTGGGAGTCTCTCCTTCCCAGTGTTCTCTCACTACATCCAAAGGGCCTCGAACACAGTGACCAAAAATAAGCTGGAAAGGAGAGAGACCCATTGACTCATTGGGGATCGATCGTATTGCAAACAATGCGTAGGGTAATTCCTTATCCCAATCATTCCCAGTCTCAAAACAAAATTTTTTTAGCACAGACTTCAAGGTTTGGTGGAACCTTTCCACCTGGCCTTGGCTTTCTGGGTGATACGGTGCAGACTTCACGTGTTTAATACCAAACTCATTCATTTTCTTTTCAAAATACCTACTCGTGAAATTAGTGCCACAGTCACTCTGAATTACCTTAGGAAAACCAAATCGGGTAAAGAAACCAACCAACACTTCAACCACCTTCTCGGACCGTATACTCCTCAATGGGATAGCCTCAGGGAAGCGAGACATTCTATCAACCATAGACAATATATATTCATTACCACCGCGCGTCCGTGGCAGGGGACCCACTATGTCAATTATCACTTCCCGAAAGGGTTCGCCCACGGAGGGTATAGTAATTAAAGGAGCCTTGGGTATTTTCTGGTTAGGTTTCCCCACCAACTGGCACACATCACAAGATAATACGTGTCTCTTAATGTCCTTACGCATCCCAGGCCAAAAGAAATGTTCAGCAACCTTTTGAAAGGTTTTCCTAACACCAAAATGTCCCGACAAATCATTTTCATGTGCTAAATACATCAATTTATTTTGGTACCTTTCCGGGACAACCAATTGTCTGCACGACTCTACCTGATGGGCAGGTGCATTAGCCGACCTACTCAACCTGTAGAGCAAACCTTTCTCTTTTACGAATACTGGTTTCACCAAATCCTCGGGATTGCCGAGTTCTACTTTAGAAAACTCTTTACTCTGTGCCATTTTGAACGCCTTAGCGTCCCAGTTTACATCATCCAAATTAACGATTTTCTTATTACTACATCCAGTCCTCATGTCAGTCATTTGTCTGTCTACTTGATATAAATCTAAGTCAACATCCTCGAGATCCATCTCCCGAGCTCTAGATCGGGTTACTACAGAGACAGGCTTATAAAAATTAGTTTCAATCTCATCGCCTTCACAAGTCACATTCAGGAGAGTCAAAATTGGACATATATTATCAATTGCACCTTCACCTTCAGCCAAATCATTCCCTAAAAGAAGGTGAATTCCGGGAACTGGCAAACTGTCTACCACAGCTAGCTTAGCAGTCCCTTTAAAATACTTGGTGTGAATATTGAACTTCTCTAAAGGACAAGACGTAATAGAGTTCGGGAAACCACCCAACACCACAAATTCATTATTAGAAAATACAAAATCCTTTGGAACAGCAGTTTTTAATATGAGAGACTGTGCTGCTCCAGAGTCCCGTAATACTTTTAAACAAACCTTTGTTCTTTTATTGTTACCAACAAACACAGATCCGTCAGAAATGTACCTCTAAAATTTTAGTCACTTTTCCTGTTCCATACTTTGGTTTACGTTTGTCGTTTTTTCAGCTACAACAATGTTTACTGGATTAGACCTTCTCTCCTTAAAGTTTTTCCAACCGTAACAATTAGCCTTTACGTGCCCCATCTTGTGGCACCAATAACACTTCACACTACTACTACTACCAAAATTTCTACCACTACTACCACCACCATTAACCGATCTACTACTGTTTACGAAACTACGAGAATCGCTTACACCTCTGTCTTCATTAGAATGTTTTTCTGACCCGTCTTTATTTGACCTTGATGTTCCTTTAGAAGACTGACGATTATTACTATGTGTATTATATTCATGGGGGAAGAACCTATCCTGATTAATTCTTTTCCTAAGGGGTTCCTCCCGATGAGTAAGTGCATACTCGTCGGAAGCAATTGCTATTTCCTGCAGGGAGTCGAGTTTCAACTCTTCCAAATGAATTCGTAAGTCACGACTCACGTTCCTCTTAAATTCCTCTGCCAGAAGCAGCTCTTTCAGTTTAACAAAATTGTCTACTTCTTTGGATTTCAACCAGTCATCGAGAAACTGAACTTTCTTTCGAGCAAACTCAACATAAGTAACGTCAAGATCCTTCCGCAGATTACGAAACTTCTGCCTGTATGCTTCAGGCACCAAATCATACGCTTTCAGCACAATACTTTTTATGGTGTCGTAATCCGCGGAGAGATCGTCACTAAGATTATTATAGACCCTTTGAGCTTTACCCACCAAACGACACTGAACTAATGTTGTCCACATATCCTTTGGCCAGGCAAGCTTCTTAGCAATTTTTTCAAATGACACAAAAAACTCATTAACCTCCTCCTCGGAAAAGTGTGGTACCAGTTTTAACGCAGCGAACATATTAAACCTTGTTTCATCAACACTAGAATTATTATTGCTACCATTATTTCCCTGATTCAACTTAATCTTTAATTTAAGTACCTCAATTTCATGCTCTCTCTCTTTTGCCCTTTCATCGGCTCTAAGTTGGAGAGCTCTAAACTCCAGTTCCTTCATCCTGGTTTTTTCCTTCAAAATTTCCAATTGGTCATCACCATTATCAATAGAATTTTCTTTACCTTCACCTTCTAATTCCTCCACCTCCTCAGGCTCACTCTCATCCAGCCTACTACTTTCCAGAACATCCTTCCTATCAAGAGTCTCTCTATATATCTTAGCGCCCTTCAAGACCTCAAATAACAACGGTCCCTTTTTAACCTCAGTGGACAAACTTAAATCCAAGAATTCTGCAATCAACCACAATTGATCCCTTTTTAGTTTAAACAGATCCTTTTCCCAGTTAACACTAGCCAAAAAGTTCGCTACCTCAGCTTCTTCACCCTCTAAATAATGCATCCTGAATTAATTAAATAGAAATAATCACTCTAAATACGTTCAGTGGCTTGACCGCCTCTCCGAGAGCCGTTTACAGTTGAAAATTATGTCGCTAAACTGAATCCTGGCAAGGTCGCCAAATTATGTAATGAACTCAAGATCGATTATGTTCATCCAGGATTTTCTTTCAGATTGGCTCAGTGCCAAAATACCAGGCAAGAACCAGCAGCGACACAAAATTCAAAAAGCAAAACAACTCTCAAAGAGGGAT
>NC_090760.1:51886187-51888687 GCF_036898095.1 Palaemon carinicauda | reverse complement strand
AACTTTCTTCTCTTGAGTTTCTCATTCAGTTTTGAGGCTTTCCGTCTGACGACAAGTTTGTCACTCAAGGAATATTTACCAGTTTTTGTCATCCTACTATGTTGAGCTAGATAGATTTCGTCCACTTATACTTATATTAGTTCCTTCCAGTTTATTCTTTTGTCTACCTATTTAAACATTTATGCCCTTTCAACATGATTTAAAATCAGGAAATGAATATATTAGGAGTGACTAAGATGAATTGATACTGAGCAATGAAAGAAAATATAAATAATTTGAAGATGAATAAACGGCATTTTAAGTATTATTATCATTACACGTCAAGTTGCAATTCCCCCCCCCCCCAAAAAAAAAAAAAAAAAAAAAAAACGAAAAGAAAAAAAAGATGTCTCTCATTTCATAAGTAACCAGATACCTAAATATAAATGAATGAATAAATAATAAACTATAAATATAAAACACAATGACACTGAAATGATCAAAAACCGATATACCATCAAGGGATTATGTTTAAAGTTCTAAAGTTACATCGTTTCAAAATCATAATCATAGTTAGAATTCAAACTCATCAATTTAGTCATTGCAGGAATAAAACTCGAATAATATGTGGCATTGACTCTCAAATAAGGAAGGGGAAGACTTGGAAATATCTACATAGCTAACCCTACTGTATATGTTGGAAGGAATATTTTGGGAGGATCGGAATGAAATTATGAAGTTTTCTTTCAAATTTAACATTATGCCTCAGAAGATACGTTTGGTCAGCAGACTATTTCTAAAGTTGTTGCATAAGTTACAAGAACAGAATTGTTCAAGTTCCACAGCAATATCAATTTCCCCTTATACAGAAAAGGTTGTCAAGTTGAATCCTTAAAATCCCTCGTTATTTGATTCACTTATTAAGAAACCTTAAGAAAGTTTTAATCAGGTTTATAAAACACCTATGAAATATCATTACACGAACTATTTGTGATTTTTTTTTCTTTTGTTTTTTTAGTTTTATATGCATGCAAAATTGTGTATGACTTTTTGTGTGTCTGTTTACGCAAAGAAAGACATTGTTCATTGTTACATAGCATGGAAAACTTTGTGACTCTCAAAGTAGTACTGTTATGTGCTTCTAAATATAATAGATTATAGAAATTTAAGCCGGTAAATTAAACTACTTAGATTCACAAAGTTAAAAACAATAATCATTGTACAGTGACTTAATTGAAATTAAAAGTCCAGTTTTATTGGTCTATTTACCAAAGGAAATGAACAGAAACTATTTGGTGAATAGCATGTATATTTTCAAAATATCATTATACTTATTCTTCTATTTCTTAAAAGGCGATATTTTTCAATAGATTTAGTTTTTTTGATCATTTCAAATTAAAAAAGTAAAATTACGCAACAAAAGATACTAAGTCATTAAAAGATCATACTAATTTGTTAATTGCGTTCTTAATATTTTCCTGTTTGGGATATTCTTTTTGTAATGCTCTATTTTAAAGAAATCAGGTGTCCGTTATGAAATTCTATTTAGCAATTGTTGAACAGATTGAACAATATATGAATTTAAGAAATACTCTTCATCATGTATAATAGATTGAATAATATATTAATTTAAGAAATACTATTCATTATGTATAATATTTCTGGATTGTGTTAAGGAATTCAGCAAATATGTTAAAGTCCTCCAGGATGTTAACGATGTTGTTCAACAGGACCCTGTTTAAAGATTTTATCTTTCCTCCTTTTCGAAGAAACCTCGACATCTCTCCCTCTGATTTCCTTCAATTTAGTGAGAAATCTTATTACATTACCTTCCCTTTCTTCCTTTTTACAAACGATCTTATTATCTCCCCTCCCCTTTCCTCTTCTTGGCAAAAGATCCTTTACAGATTCCATCATATCCAATTCAGGACATACCTGCATATTTCTCTGCCCAGAATTTGCCATTTGCAGCAGACATTAAGCGTAATAAAATCAGAATCTCTATTGATATAATTAACTTGAAAGAATTTTTGCCGTTTGGTGTAAAGCAACTAATAACATTCTTATGATTTATGAAAAGCGAGACACCCCTTCCCTTATATCGTCATGTGAATTTTTCTTAAAAGTAAAGAACAATGACCCTAAATACAAGTCATGGACGCTTTAATCTTCACTGAAAAGGGAGCGTTGCCATTTTGTATCGATTTTGCCGTTTCTATTTTTAAAAAACGCTAATGGTTCATGTAGTCTTTTTTTTCCGATTCATTAATTTTGGTTGGGATTGGAAGTTCTTTGTAATTTCATAGGAAATAGTAAGAATTATGTACCTTTAAAAATTATGCAGTGTCGAAAACTTGCTTTCGTTTAGTATGTAAAGAAATATAATTTTCTTATCAGATTGTTATACCTTTTCTAAAAAGTAATGGCTTATAGTACTATGTTTATTAAGCAAACGACTTTCAATAAAAAAATAAATTTTTCACTACTCAGCTTTTATCAATCATTAGCTTTTTTGTGTCTC
>NC_090760.1:51871187-51881187 GCF_036898095.1 Palaemon carinicauda | reverse complement strand
TATTATTACCTTGGGACAGAGAGGTTCTCTTGGCTTTTACTGAACCAAGGGCAGTAAATAAAATGTTAAGATGATCTGGGTCCTTGCTGCAGAGAAAGGATATCCAAAAAGCTAAATAGCTTCACACTGTAGCTCTGCAATGGCGAGGAGTAAATATAATCCAGTAGCAAATGTCGTGCCCTTCAATGTTGGAGGCTCAGAAACACACTAAGGAACCATCCTCAAAAAAAGCCCCTCCAAAACTCCGTTCACGCAGGAGCGCAGCCACGTAATCCACACCACTTGGAAATATAAAACAGCCGTTAGTCCATTATAAACACTAACCTAACCACCAGTGAAAAGACAAACTATCAAAAAAAAGTAAACAATAAGTCTACAGTATAATAAACCTTATACATCTATAAAAACTTAAATAATTTAGAAAAATAAAGCAATAATATTACAATATATATATATATATATATATATATATATATATATATATATATATATATATATATATATATATATATATATATATATATATATATATATATATAGATAGATAGATAGATATATATATATATATATATATATATATATATATATATATATATATATATATATATATATATATATATATATATATATATATATATATATATATATATATATATATATATATATATATATATATATAAGTATATGTATTATATATAGATTTACATATATATATATATATATATATATATATATATATATATATATATATATATATATATATATATATATATATATATATATATATATATATATATATATATATATATATATATATATATATATGATAAATTTTGCACATTTTTACGTGTTTTTCATATTCAAATAAGCCATATATATTTTTGATATATTAATGTCTGGATTCTCTTAACGACCTCGGGATCAGAGCCCCAGGCGAAATCACACAAAGACAAGAGCTTGGCTCCGGCCGAGAATCGAACCCTGGTCGGCAAGCTTATATAGACAGTGACTAACCCACTTGGCCACGAAGAAAGATAAAAGTCAATGACAATTCTACTGTACTTATACCTGTCGAATTCAGGTATTTTGTACTTAGAATTGAAATCAACCCATCTTCACCATCGTAGCTAATTGGTAGTTTGTTACTTGGCATTCAATTAATGATAAATTTTGCACATTTTTACGTGTTTTTCATATTCAAATAAGCCATATATATTTTTGATATATTAATGTCTGGATTCTCTTAACGACCTCAGGATCAGAGACCCAGGCGAAATCACACAAAGACAAGAGCTTGGCTCCGGCCGGGAATCGAACCCTGGTCGGCAAGCTTATATAGACAGTGACTAACCCACTTGGCCACGAAGAAAGATAAAAGTCAATGACAATTCTACTGTACTTATACCTGTCTAATTCAGGTATTTTGTACTTAGAATTGAAATCAACCCATCTTCACCATCGTAGCTAATTGGTAGTTTGTTACTTGGCATTCAATTAATGATAAATTTTGCACATTTTTACGTGTTTTTCATATTCAAATAAGCCATATATATTTTTGATATATTAATGTCTGGATTCTCTTAACGACCTCGGGATCAGAGCCCCAAGTGAAATCACACAAAGACAAGAGCTTCGCTCCGGCCGGGAATCGAACCCTGGTCGGCAAGCTTATATAGACAGTGACTAACCCACTTGGCCACGAAGAAAGATAAAAGTCAATGACAATTCTACTGTACTTATACCTGTCGAATTCTGGTATTTTGTACTTAGAATTGAAATCAACCCATCTTCACCATCGTAGCTAATAGGTAGTTTGTTACTTGGCATTCAATTAATGATAAATTTTGCACATTTTTATGTGTTTTTCATATTCAAATAAGCCATATATATTTTTGATATATTAATGTCTGGATTCTCTTAACGACCTCGGGATCAGAGCCCCAGGCGAAATCACACAAAGACAAGAGCTTGGCTCCGGCCAGGAATCGAACCCTGGTCGGCAAGCTTATATAGACAGTGACTAACCCACTTGGCCACGAAGAAAGATAAAAGTCAATGACAATTCTACTGTACTTATACCTGTCGAATTCAGGTATTTTGTACTTAGAATTGAAATCAACCCATCTTCACCATCGTAGCTAATTGGTAGTTTGTTACTTGGCATTCAATTAATGATAAATTTTGCACATTTTTACGTGTTTTTCATATTCAAATAAGCCATATATATTTTTGATATATTAATGTCTGGATTCTCTTAACGACCTCGGGATCAGAGCCCCAGGCGAAATCACACAAAGACAAGAGCTTGGCTCCGGCCGGGAATCGAACCCTGGTCGGCAAGCTTATATAGACAGTGACTAACCCACTTGGCCACGAAGAAAGATAAAAGTCAATGACAATTCTACTGTACTTATACCTGTCGAATTCAGGTATTTTGTACTTAGAATTGAAATCAACCCATCTTCACCATCGTAGCTAATTGGTAGTTTGTTACTTGGCATTCAATTAATGATAAATTTTGCACATTTTTACGTGTTTTTCATATTCAAATAAGCCATATATATTTTTGATATATTAATTTCTGGATTCTCTTAACGACCTCGGGATCAGAGCCCCAGGCGAAATCACACAAAGACAAGAGCTTGGCTCCGGCCGGGAATCGAACCCTGGTCGGCAAGCTTATATAGACAGTGACTAACCCACTTGGCCACGAAGAAAGATAAAAGTCAATGACAATTCTACTGTACTTATACTTGTCGAATTCAGGTATTTTGTACTTAGAATTGAAATCAACCCATCTTCACCATCGTAGCTAATTGGTAGTTTGTTACTTGGCATTCAATTAATGATAAATTTTGCACATTTTTACGTGTTTTTCATATTCAAATAAGCCATATATATTTTTGATATATTAATGTCTGGATTCTCTTAACGACCTCGGGATCAGAGCCCCAGGCGAAATCACACAAAGACAAGAGCTTGGCTCCGGCCGGGAATCGAACCCTGGTCGGCAAGCTTATATAGACAGTGACTAACCCACTTGGCCACGAAGAAAGATAAAAGTCAATGACAATTCTACTGTACTTATACCTGTCGAATTCAGGTATTTTGTACTTAGAATTGAAATCAACCCATCTTCACCATCGTAGCTAATTGGTAGTTTGTTACTTGGCATTCAATTAATGATAAATTTTGCACATTTTTACGTGTTTTTCATATTCAAATAAGCCATATATATTTTTGATATATTAATGTCTGGATTCTCTCAACGACCTCGGGATCAGAATCCCAGGCGAAATCACACAAAGACAAGAGCTTTCTTCGTGGCCAAGTGGGTTAGTCACTGTCTATATAAGCTTGCCGACCAGGGTTCGATTCCCGGCCGGAGCGAAGCTCTTGTCTTTGTGTGATTTCGCCTGGGGCTCTGATCCCGAGGTCGTTAAGAGAATCCAGACATTAATATATCAAAAATATATATGGCTTATTTGAATATGAAAAACACGTAAAAATGTGCAAAATTTATCATTAATTGAATGCCAAGTAACAAACTACCAATTATCTACGATGGTGAAGATGGGTTGATTTCAATTCTAAGTACAAAATACCTGAATTCGACAGGTATAAGTACAGTAGAATTGTCATTGACTTTCATCTTTCTTCGTGGCCAAGTGGGTTAGTCACTGTCTATATAAGCTTGCCGACCAGGGTTCGATTCCCGGCCGGAGCCAAGCTCTTGTCTTTGTGTGATTTCGCCTGGGGCTCTGATCCCGAGGTCGTTAAGAGAATCCAGACATTAATATATCAAAAATATATATGGCTTATTTGAATATGAAAAACACGTAAAAATGTGCAAAATTTATCATTAATTGAATGCCAAGTAACAAACTACCAATTAGCTACGATGGTGAAGATGGGTTGATTTCAATTCTAAGTACAAAATACCAGAATTCGACAGGTATAAGTACAGTAGAATTGTCATTGACTTTTATCTTTCTTCGTGGCCAAGTGGGTTAGTCACTGTCTATATAAGCTTGCCGACCAGGGTTCGATTCCCGGCCGGAGCCAAGCTCTTGTCTTTGTGTGATTTCGCCTGGGGCTCTGATCCCGAGGTCGTTAAGAGAATCCAGACATTAATATATCAAAAATATATATGGCTTATTTGAATATGAAAAACACGTAAAAATGTGCAAAATTTATCATTAATTGAATGCCAAGTAACAAACTACCAATCAGCTACGATGGTGAAGATGGGTTGATTTCAATTCTAAGTACAAAATACCTGAATTCGACAAGTATAAGTACAGTATAATTGTCATTGACTTTTATCTTTCTTCGTGGCCAAGTGGGTTAGTCACTGTCTATATAAGCTTGCCGACCAGGGTTCGATTCCCGGCCGGAGCCAAGCTCTTGTCTTTGTGTGATTTCGCCTGGGGCTCTGATATCGAGGTCGTTAAGAGAATCCAGACATTAATATATCAAAAATATATATGGCTTATTTGAATATGAAAAACACGTAAAAATGTGCAAAATTTATCATATATATATATATATATATATATATATATATATATATATATATATATATATATATATATATATATATATATATATATATATGTATATATGTGCGCATATATATATATATATATATATATATATATATATATATATATATATATATATATATATATATATATATATGTATATATATATATATATATATATATGTATATATATATATATATATATATATATATATATATATATATATATATATATATATATATATATATATATATATATATATATATAAATATATATATATATAAATAATATATATATATATATATATATATATATATATATATATATATATATATATATATATATATATATATATATATGCTATAAACATACTATATATATATATATATATATATATATATATATATATATATATATATATATATATATATATATATATATATATATATATATATGAATATACTATATATATATAAATATATCTATATATATATATATATATATATATATATATATATATATATATATATATATATATATATATATATGTGTGTGTGTGTGTGTGTGTGTGCGTGTGCATATATATCTATGTTTGTGTATATATATATATATACACAGACACACACACACAAACACATACACACACACAAACACACACACACACACATATATATATATATATATATATATATATATATATATATATATATATATATATATATATATATATATATATATATATATATATATATATATAGTCTAAATCTGCCCATAACATTTCCAAAGAAAATTTCAGAATCACTGACAGACAGTAATGTCAGCTAACTGAGATTCTTGGAGTCTTTGTATACTTTCAAGTCAAAACCCAGCTTGAATGAAGGCATACCTGTTTAGTTGCTGGTGTCCCATTGACCTTCTTTCTGATCTGTGGGTTGCTGCTGAGGATGGGGTGTTTTATATGGTTTTTTGTTCTTTGATTGGTTTGATTTTAAAGCTAGTCTGGCAGTTCTTAGAAGTATCTCTTCCTGAATACCTATTTATGATAATCTTTAATAAATTTTACGTTATAACAATTGCAGATAGGCTGAAAATGACAGAAGTTATGTTGAAAGCTTAAAAATAAAGATAATAGGAGCCTTGATCATTTGATTTTTACATGAATTACGATTCCTATGTGGAAACCAACTATCATATATACTCTGTATATATATATATATATATATATATATATATATATATATATATATATATATATATATATATATATATATATATATACATACGCCTAATAACGCAAAGGAACTCGGTTACATTTCACCAGTCGTCTCTACCTTGAGCTTTTAAGTCAATACTTCTCCATTCATCATCTCCTACTTAGCGCTTTATAGTCCTCAGCCATGTAGATCTAGGTCTTCCAACTTTTCTATGGCCTTGTGGAACCCATCAGAACGTTTGGTGAACTAATCTCTCTTGGGGAGTGCAAAGAGCATGCCCAAACCATCTTCATCTACCCCTCATCATGATCTCATCTACATATGGCACTCGAGTAATTTCTCTTATGCTTATTTCTAATCCTGTTTACAGATTTCGGTGGTACCCTATGGACATGATTCATGATATGACAATGAAACAATCTCCAATAAATTTAGTAGATTCAAGAATAAAGTCCTCAGTATCATATTGGGAGTTATTTATACGTATGTATATATATATATATATATATATATATATATATATATATATATATATATATATATATATATATATATATATATATATATATATGAATATATATCTATACATATATATATATATATATATATATATATATATATATATATATATATATATATATATATATATATATATATATATATATATATATATATATATATATACATATACATATACCGTATTTCCCGTGTCAAAAGACGCACCCTTTTTCACGAAAAATGCCCCTCAAAATCACCCTGCGTCTTAACACTCAAGAAAAAGTTATATAGGAGAGTTTGGCATCCCTCAAGCACCAAATTATTGACATAAAAACAATCAAATTTACGAGATAAATTATAAACCTACTATTATCATTTATATTTAATAAATTCCTTTTCATATTGCACTTCATTTAATGAAGTACAGTAGCAACTTATTTGTTTGTTTTGGTAATCAGTCGCCAATCCCCTTCTATAAGCAGACATGCCAACTAGTGGTCTTGTAGCAGACGACACTATGACATATTAGTTGTTTATGCAGTATATATCTTTTTTCTCATATTTTGTTGGTATTTTGTATTAAAAAAATTCATTGATAATGACTTTATTGTCTGAGTTCCGAAATCATACAAACAGACAGTTCCTGAATACACCTTGGTAAAAACTTCTGTTAGCTGAGTGCAGTATTACCAAGTTAGCAGAAATGTAATTAGACTTAAAATCACATAAACAGTAGCAAAAGTATTCCACCTTGAAGAATTTCTAGATTTATTTGATCAATAATTACATTTTATGTAAAAATATTTAGCCTATATTAGGAATTTTGGAAATATTACCAGATTTTATTTCTTTACTAAAATGTTATGAAAAACCTTTGGCGACACTGCTTTCATGTAAACAACACTTGAAACACCAAACACTATGACTAAACTTGTAGTTGTGGTGGAAACTACGACAGGTTTAGTGGTTTCTAATATGAATATGTATTAAAATTGGGATAATCGGCCTATATCTAAATAATTTTAACTTGAACATTTCATATACACCCAAAATAAGAAAAATTGCTGTGCCAGACAATAATCACTTTAGTCGCTAAACAGGGATTTCTGCTAAGTTTTTAAAATCCTCAATTTTTTTTTTTCTAAAACTGACTTGCTAATTAAAAGGTGCGTAATACCACTTGTAGCGTCTTATGACATGGGAAATACGGTATATATATATATATATATATATATATATATATATATATATATATATATATATATATATATATATATATATATATATATATATATATATATATATATATATATATATATATATATATATATATATACTATAAGTGAAGAATTTTCTTCACTCTTCTTTTTTCAATCGTATTTTTAGCTCTCTTCTACTAATACTATAGCTACCCCTTAAACATTCTCTCCTACATCTAGTTTCTTTAACAAAACATAGGGAGGACTAATCTAAACTTGTTGACAGTGGCGCACGCCATGCTCGTGACGTCACAGCGTAGATATGCACAACAGATGGCCTTAGTTGTAACCCTGGCGTATGTTGGTTCTTTCCTTAAACTACGTGGGTCGAGATTAAATTCCTAAACTGAATTTTAAATATAAATTTCAATACTGCTGAATTAATGCATCTGTGGCCGCGGGGGCATAAAACAATTAGAATAGCGTCAACGTTATCCCTGCGTGTCGTAAGAGGCGACTAAAAGGGACGGGACGAGGGGGCTGGGAACCCCCTCTCCTGAATTGAAATTCCTGTGAGACATTATCAAAGAGATGGAGCTGGGGGGAGAGTGACTGCTCCCCGCACTCTAGTTTTGGGGTGTTTGAATGTGCGTGGATGTAGTACGATAGAGAGTAAAAGATGTGAGATTGGAAGTATGTTTAGAAGTAGGAGGATGGATGTATTGGCCTTGTGTGAGACAAAGATGAAAGGAAAGGGTGAAGTGATGTTTGGTGAAATGTCTGGTAGAGTGTCTGGGATTGAAAGGGGAAGAGCGAGAGAGGGTGTGGCTTTATTGCTGAGTGAATGGATGACAGGTAAAGTAGTGGAATGGAAGGAGATATCATCTAGGTTAATGTGGGTAAGGGTTAGGTTGGGTAGGGAATGTTGGGCGTTTGTCAGTGCGTATGGGCCAGGTAGTGAGAAAAGTGAAGGAGAGCGGAATGAGTTCTGGAATGAATTAACTAGGTGTGTAGAAGGACTGGGTAGAAGGAATTATGTAGTTGTTATGGGTGACTTAAATGCTAGAGTGGGCGCTGGAGAGGTAGAAGGTGTCATTGGAAAGTATGGCTTACCAGGTGAAAATGAGAGTGGTGAGAGACTGGTAGATATGTGTGTTGAACAAGAGATGGTAATAAGTGCTAGCTTTTTTAAAAAGAAAGATAAAAATAAGTATACATGGGTAAGAGTGGCAAATGGAAGAGTAGTAGAAAGGGCATTAATGGATTATGTGTTGATAACGAAAAGAATGTTTGGAAGATTGAAAGACGTGCACGTGTTTAGGGGTATGGCTAACGGTATGTCTGATCATTTTTTGGTGGAAGGAAAATTAGTTGTAGCAAAAGAGTGGGGGAATAGAGTAGGTGGATGTAAAAGGGAGCTAGTGAGGGTTGAAGAGCTAATAAAACCGGGGGTAAAAAGTGAATATCAGGAAAGGTTGAAAATGGCATATGACGAGGTGAGAGTAAGAGAAACTGGTAATTTAGAGGAGGAGTGGAAGTTAGCAAAAGAAAATTTTGTTGGGATTGCAAGTGATGTATGTGGCAAGAAGGTCGTAGGAGGCAGCATGAGGAAGGGCAGTGAATGGTGGAATGAAGGAGTGAAGGTAAAAGTGGAAGAGAAAAAGAGGGCTTTTGAAGAATGGCTGCAGAGTAATAGTATAGAGAAGTATGTAAAATATAGAGAGAAAAAGGTGGAAGTAAAGCGCAAGGTACGTGAGGCAAAGAGGGCAGCTGACCTGAGGTGGGGTCAGGGACTGGGTCAGTCATATGAAGAGAATAAGAAGAAGTTTTGGAAAGAAGTGAAGAGAGTAAGGAAGGCCGGCGCAAGAATTGAAGAGACAGTGAAAGATGGAAATGGAAGGTTGTTAAAAGGAGAGGAGGCAAGGAAAAGGTGGGCGGAATATTTTGAAAGTTTGCTGAATGTTGAGGATGATAGGGAGGCAGATATAATTGCTGTTCCAGGTGTTGAGGTGCCAGTGATGGGAGATGAGAATGAGAGAGAGATTACAATAGAGGAAGTGAGAAGAGCACTAGATGAAACGAGAGTAGGAAAAGCATCTGGTATGGATGGTGTGAAAGCTGAGATGTTGAAGGAAGGGGGTGTGACTGTACTTGAATGGTTGGTGAGATTGTTTAATGTGTGTTTTGTGTTGTCAATGGTACCAGTAGATTGGGTCTGTGCATGTATTGTACCACTATATAAGGGTAAGGGAGATGTGCATGAGTGTTGTAATTCAAGAGGTATTAGTTTGTTGAGTGTAGTTGGAAAAGTGTATGGTAGAGTACTGATTAATAGGATTAAGGATAAAACAGAAAATGCAATCTTGGAAGTACAGGGTGGTTTTAGAAGAGGTAGGGGTTGTATGAATCAGATTTTTACAGTTAGGCAGATATGCGAGAAATATTTAGCAAAAGGTAAGGAGGTGTATGTTGCGTTTATGGATCTGGAGAAAACATATGATAGAGTTGATAGGGAAGCAATGTGGAATGTGATGAGGTTATATG
>NC_090760.1:51858687-51866187 GCF_036898095.1 Palaemon carinicauda | reverse complement strand
ATATATATATATGTATATATATATATATATATATATATATATATATATATATATATATATATATATATATATATATATATATATATATATATATATATGAATATATATATATATATATATATATATATATATATATATATGTATCTATATATATATATATATATATATATATATATATATATATATATATATATATATATATGTAGATAAATATATATATATATATATATATATATATATATATATATATATATATATATATATATATATATATATATATATATATATATATATATATGTACATATATATATATATATATATATATATATATATATATATATATATATATATATATACATATATATATATATATATATATATATATATATATATATATATATATATATATATATATATATATGCTATAAGAGTATTGTACAAGGAGCAGGCAGCTTATTCTTATTTTCTAACGAAACCTTGATACGATCGGCTATCCAAACTGGAGGCCCATCCTTGACTGTTACAAACCAGGTGAATCTGTTTCCGCTTCATTGAAGGTAATTCAAAAAGGAGTCCCGAGGAGAAAATTGTTACAGCGGTACACCACTATCGTGAAGTTTTTGACAAGAGACAATTCAGACTTCATGGCGAATTATTTGAAGTAACCTGAAGAGTATCATCCAGAAGGAAGGCATCGTTAAACTAATTGGCATCTACTTCACCAGAGACTATGAAGGTAAGTTGAATCCTTGACCAAATTTCCATGTCGTAAGAGGCTCAAGCTTGAGGTCCACTAGGATGACATCACTGACTTCAGATGGTATAGGAGAGATTTGATGACAGGGTTGTGGTGGCCTATTGGAAACGCCCCTGTCTAGCACTCTGCAACCTCGCCATCCTTGTAAGGTAAGGATAGGGGCTCTTGTGGAGCCTATAGGTCTACCTGATGAGTCATCAGCAGCCATTGCCTGGCTCTTCCTGGTCCTAGCTTGGAGGGAGAAAGGGCTTGGGTACTGACCATATGGAAAAATGGTCAGTCTTTAGGAGTATGGAGCGTTGCCTTGCTAAGGCATTATCACTTTCACTTGCCTCTGCCATCATTTAAACCTTTAAAGGTACATATTCTTAGCTGGTCTATATAATGAGAGCACTCTACTGCAGCAGCCCACTCAATTCCTTATCAGATTATCAATATCTGGATTCATCGTTTAGTTAGTTCTTTGTGCATGTTGCATAAGATTTTTCTCACTTTTGCATTCAGATCTTCCTACACTGTAGCATCCTGTACGTAGTACAGTAAATGTAGAAATTCTTTAGTCTCGCTTTTTCCATTATAAGATTCAATACTACACAGTATTCTAGAAGTTATATTCCAGCTGTGACCATATTGTGGTATGCTCTTACTAATCTGGCAGTTGAATCGATGAAAGTAGTTTAGAAGATTAAACATTTTACAAATGCTTTTCTGTTGACCAGGTTGACATAACTTTTATTTCAGAGTTTAGATGAGTGATCTATTCATTGTATACTTTATAAAGGACTAATATACTTTAATGGTGTTACTTATCTTAGAGTAACCTAGCTTTATTCATTACTTTTCATATAAATTTTATCTATTATTTCTCTATTCCATTTCCACATTAGGCTGCTTTCCCTGTTGATCCATGTTCTTGTAGTATCATGGTTTTCTAGCTATGGTTGTATATTAACCAATAATAGTAATTATCATAATCTCCGTTTTGAAGTTATATATGTGAATATTCCTTTGCAAAATGCAACATGATACTTATCGTATCTAAACGTTATTCGTCATTATATGGGTACATCGTTAGCTGCTCAATAAGAAAAGAAGTGAAACGAGAATAATCATATGTAATGAACCTTCGAAAAGAAAAAAACACAAGAGTAACAGTTCCGTTGATGACAATATTATCTAGGGAAATGTTCACGATGATAATGACATGCGTAATTCATTCTCAATCATTGAACATAAATTGCGTCGGAATACCAAGTGCGAAAACATTTTGAAATTTTAGAATGGAGCGTTAATGATGTCTGTAATTGGAGACTAATTGATGGAAAGAGTCAGTAATTATAAAATGCAGCATCAACTTTCATTTTCCTCACAACAGTGCTGATAGATTGACTTTCGTTTTATAAATCAAAGGCGAATATCACATTTCATAATTAATAATTTCTGTTAAATCTTTTAATGAAATCAACTGAAGATTAGAAATATCCTTTTATAAATAATTATTCTCTCTACACTTATGTACCCTCCATGGTAGAATCTCAGTAAGAGCGGGCGATGTCATTTTTTCCAAATATGCCTTCTGCAGTGGAAAAAAGAATTGATTTTTTTTTCAAATATCTCACCACTGCAGTACTTCTTATTATATGTTTTATGTTCATAAGATCGCTATAATGATTCATCAACTCTTTCCAAAAAATTTACCTAATCTTGAATTTGTGTACACGTTTTTTTGTGTCTATGAGAGAGAGAGAGAGAGAGAGAGAGAGAGAGAGAGAGAGAGAGAGAGAGAGAGAGAGAGAGAGAGAGAGAGAGAGAGCTATATGTTTACCAGAACTCATTTTAACGTACTCTTCTCTCTTTTCTCCGGCGTCACGTAACCTGTCCTTATTTCTCTTCTGTTTCTCGTCAAATTTCCATCCTCATTACGAAAGTCTTCTTGACGTCTGATATGCTTAATATCTGTAAATATGAGAACCTTGGTTCAATTCCTCATATGCTTTTGATGGCATACGTTCCTTTCCACTTCATATATTCGTCCCTTCCAGGCCTCTTCAGTTTTGGGGCAGCGCAGCACTTTGTCCTTGTAGACCGCGATGACGGCTTTACACACCTCGGGTATGAACTTGGAGATGGTACTTATATCAACCCTAAAGCTGTACTGCAGACTTTGATAGGAATTTCCAATGGGTAAAAAGCGGAGGGTGACAGCAAGCTTGAGTCCAACTTGAAGCAGTTCCCTCATGAAGGTGGACTGCTTCTGGAGGTGCAGGGTTAACTTGTCAACAATCTCTTGAAACAGGTCAGGTGTGATTCTGAGGTAACTTTTGTAGCCCCTTGGATCTTTCTTGTGGAGTTCAGTCAATAGACTGTCATACTGTCCAAACTCGTGCCTTCTGGTTAATCATTACCTGACCCACACTTTCCTTTGTATCTTTTTTTGAGGTGGGATTGCCTTTTGTTTCTCTTTTTCTTCTGCCAGCCTTCTCTGATATATATATATATATATATATATATATATATATATATATATATATATATATATATATATATATATATATATATATATATATATATATATATATATATATATATATATATATATATATATATATATATATATATATATATATATATATATATATATATATATATATATATATGTATATATATAATATTATATATATATATATATATATATATATATATATATATATATATATATATATATATATATATATAATATATTTGTATAATATTTTTTATGTTTCAGATTATGTCGAAAGCAGAATCCATGGCGACCCCCTCGTTCAGCGGCCAGCACAAGATTGTGCATGATTTTGCGTGCCAGTGGAAGGCTACATGCGTGCCATCCCAGAAGACCACTGGCACGAGTTCCAGATTGAGTGCCTCAACCTTGTACACCGCTACAGGCAGCGGCGTCAGGTCTTCCAACAGCCACAGCAACAACCAGTCGTGACCTAGGCAGGCCCACAGCAACAGCAACCTTGGCAGCCCCCACAGCAGCAGCAACCTTGTCATCCCCCTCAGCAGCAGCAACTCTGGCATCCACCTCAACCAGTCCCCTCGCAGGCACAGCCAGAGCAGCAACAGCAGCATCGTCCAGCCAGTCATAACTGGATGCTGCCCCAGTCACAACAGTATTCAGGCTAGTCTTCCTAGGCTTGTACTACGGAGTGGCAACCAGGGATGCTAACTCCACCGTCAGCCACCCCTGTCCAGGTGTCTTCACCATCAACCTCATTATCCTCGCCCACCATGGTCCAGGCTCCTTCACCAGCACCTTCATTGTCGTCGCTGTCATCGACATTCAAAACACCTCTGGAACCACTCAGCTTCCCTGTCCTGAACCCATGGACCCTCGAGAGCAACCTAGAAGAGGCCATGTCACCCTCACCCCTCTACACGTCCAAGGAACTCAACACCCCAACAGTCCACGAGTCATCCCCACGCAGCGGTACCACAACCACCAAGGAAAAGGACATTAACCGATGAGACACACTTATAAATATTTGTAAATAAATGGACTGTGATACTTGTACATATATGTTGTTTTAATGTAAATAAAATATTCAATTATTTCAAAACACTTCTTTTTGTCTATTACCCTAAAATACAAAGAAAGAAAAGGGAAACTAAAAAATAATAAAAAGGACAGAAAAATATACCCAAAACTTTTTTATGTTAGCTGTTTTAATGTAAATAAAATGATTTCTTATTTTAAAATATTTCTATAACTTTAAAATAGAGAAAAAAAGGAAAACGAAAAAATATAATAAAAAGGAAAGAAAAATAAAGCCAAAAAAATTTCATGTTTGCTGTTTGAATGTAAAAATAAAATGATTTCTTATTTCAACACACTTATTTTTCTCTATTACCTCAAAATCAAGAGCCTAAAAACTTTTTTATGTTTACTGTTTTAATGTAAATAAAAATGCTTTCTTATTTAAAAAATAAGAAAATAAAAAACACTAAATAAAAAGGAAAGAAAAATAAACCAAAAAAATAAAGGGACAAAAAAATACCAGCAAGGACACTGACTGAGATGAGATGAGACACTTATAAATAATTGGAATGTAATACTTGTACATATTTGATGTCTGCAGTTTATATGTAAATAAAATGCTTTCTTATTGTAAAAAAATAAAGGGCAACAAAAAATACAAACGAAAAAGATACGTTTCTTTTATTAACAAAATGGAACAACTATGCTGCTCATGGAGGTACTACAATTTTTCTTGCCAAGTGACAGCACCAGCAGGGGACATGTAGTAATGTGAAAGGTAGTCTCGCTGATCATTTGCATCCTTCTGGGTATGATGGTCGGGTAGAGGCACCAGCCCCTGCAGGTGTTGCTCATTCCTCCATCCACCAGGGATCAGAACATGTGTGTCCGGATCTTCGTAGTCCACTTCTGTAAAAGTGCATGGGTATTTGATGAGGACGAGGTTGTGCAGGACACAGGCATACATGGTGATCAGGTTGATGGTGTCGGGGTTCTGCTTCATCGTCGTCAAGAAGCAGCGGAACCTTTGACATAAAATTCCAAAGGCATTCTCCACGACACGTCGGGCAGGAGACAACCTGTAGCTATATATGCGTTCTCGTAGGACTTATGACTGATGGGAGAATGGTCTCATCATCCAGGTTCGGAGAGCAAAGGCGTCATCCCCTGCGAAGTGATAGGGCACTGGGTGGCTATCACCAGGGAGTGGTTCTGGTTGAGGCACTCCAGCTCTGTTGTCTTCTACAGCATCATGCAGAGAACAGTTGCTCCATGTTCCTCCATCCGACTCACCACCCTCTGCCCCAACATCCACATAGAGGAATACGTAGGAAGCATCTGCCAATGCCATCAGTACAATGTTGTGGAAGCCCTTGTAATTGTAATAGTAAGAGCCAGCATTGCTTGGCTTCTTTATGGCGATGTGCTTTCTGTCCACAGGCCCCAGACAGTTGTGGTAATTCCATCTGGAGCTGAACTTGGCAGCAACTTCCTTCCAGGCCTCTTCAGTTTTGGGGCAGCGCAGCACTTTGTCCTTGTAGACCGCCATGACGGCTTTACACACCTTGGGTATGAACTTGGAGATGGTACTTGCATGAACCCTGAAGCCGTACTGCAGACTTTGATAGGAATATCCAATGGCGGAGGGTGACAGCAAGCTTGAGTCCAACTTGAAGTGGTTCCCTCATGAAGGTGGACTGCTTCTGGAGGTGCGGGGTTAACTTGTCAACAATCTCTTGAAACAGGTCAGGTGTGATTCTGAGGTAACTTTTGTAGCCCCTTGGAACTTCCTTGTGGATTTCAGTCAATAGACTGTCATACTGTCCAAACTCGTGCCTTCTGGTTAACCATTCCCTGACCCACACTATCCTTTTTATCTTTCTTCGAGGTGGGGTTGCCTTTGGTTTCTCTTTTTCTTCTGCCAGCCTTCTCTGCTGCTCTCCAACAAAGGCTAAATCAGCGGCCAGGTATAGGTATCTTCTCTTTGCAATGGTATCTCTGACAGTAAGCATTGCTGTCTCTTCCGAAGCCAATCCAAGAATGTCCTCGGGTTGGAGAAGTCCCGTTTTTATATGGCGTGGCCAAGTCGTGAACTGGCGTGAACAGTGTGTGCCAATGCGTGAAGTACGAAAACTATGCTTGAACGTGTCTTGAACTTGTCGTGAACTCGTCGCGCCAATTCGTGCCATATCGTGAACGTGTCGTGGACTTGTCGTGAACTATGCGTGAACTATGCGTGAACTTTTCGTGAACTTGTCGTTAACAGTGCGGGAACCTCCCAGTGCATGCCACAAAAGTGGCACGCACTGTCACGACAAATGTGTGCTAATGCATGCCAGAAATTCGTGCAAGTGTCAGGCTGGCTTTAGATGTAACAACCACGATCATTTTGTGCTGGATCAGGCGTCTGATGCCAGTAAGCTTTGTGATAAAGCCAACTATCTTCACAGATAGGTTGTATAAAGAATGAATTCCTCCATCCTCCTTTAGCAAGGGAAGGGACGGTTATTAGAATTCTACAAATTCTACAATCCCATTTCTTATCATGCTTCTGCTATTATATTTTCAACAAAACCTTCCTCCAAACTAAGAAAGACTTTTTTAATTTTTTTTGTAGCCTTGTATTAGTATCTCATAAAATAATACTGACCTAGATCCTAACAGACGTTGGATATCTATGATAAGCTGATAAGAAAGGTATTAGGGTGATCTCACTAGACCATCAAGGGTCGGGGAAGGAATGACAATTCTAGCGAAGAAAATAACTCACTTTGTTAAAAAGGCCGAAAATGTTTTCTTCACTTCGAAGCATATAATAATTTTTAAAAGAAATTTGTTTTGTTCTTAGCTACATAAACTTCTCCATTGAGCTATGACCATGGAGGGGCAAGCAATGGATGCTGATGACCTAGCAGTGGACCTATAGGCTTCCCAAACCTCCATCCATAGAACACAAAAAATGGTGAAGTTACAGTCACTACCACAAACTATAGAACTTGAGCGGGGGTCGAACTTCCGTCCAAGATATTGTAAGGAAGTGCAGTTATACAGTATATATCATACATTATATTCATTTTAGAAAATAAAAGGACGTGTAAATTTTGACCCCTAATCCCCTTACAAGAATCACTCCTTAGCCATATCACACACAGGATGGATATATCTTTTTTTTTTTTTTTTGCGGTAACGTTCAAAGAGGAATAAATTGGATACTGACCAAAG
>NC_090760.1:51838684-51848187 GCF_036898095.1 Palaemon carinicauda | reverse complement strand
TGGAACGAATCTGAAACCTCAATCCAGCAGGTCGTCAGGCATGGATGTATCCATATACAACCACAACATCAGGTAAAGCTACCAAAAAATGTAACATAAAGTTACAAACAAATGATATAAACTATTATTTATCAAAAATACTTATGCTGTTTAGAGACCTAAGAAAGGGTGATTTGTTAAAGGTGCGATGATATTAGAAATAAAAAGTTCATATTCTTATGATGCTTAAAATTGGTATATCAGTAATATATAGAAAATATTAATTCAATGCAAAGAGATCACCACAATAAATGCTAGAAAAAAGAAGAAAAAAGATAGAAGAAAATATTTTAATTCCTGCTAAAAAAAATCCATAAATTTCATTTAATGAAAGAAACACTATGTATTTTACGTCAATAGCATCCTATTTCTGTCAACAACAACAACAACAACAATAATAATAATAATAATAATAATAATAATAATAATAATAATAATAATAATAATAATAATAATAATAATAATAATAATAATAATAATAATAATTAATAATAACAGTTATACTATTATTATTATTATTATTATTATTATTATTATTATTATTATTATTATTATTATTATTATTATTATTATCATTATTATTATTATTACTTGCTAAGCTATAATCTTAGTTGGAAAAGCAGGATGTTATAAACACAGGTGCTCCAACAGGGAAAATAGCACAGTGAGGAAAGGAAACAAAGAATAATAAAATATTTCAAGAACAATAATATAAAAATATAAACTATAAAAACTTTAACAAAACAAGAGGAAGAGAAATTGAATAGAATAGAGCGGCCAAGTGTACCCTCAAGCAAGAGAATTCTAACCCACGTCAGTGGAAGACTATGGTGCAGAGGCTATGCCACTACCCATGACTAAAGAACAATGATTTGATTTTGTAATGTCCTTCTCCTAAAAGAGCTGCTTACCATAGCTAAAGAGTCTCTTCTACCCTTACCAAGAGGAAAGTAGCCACTGAACAATCACAATAAAGTATTTAACTCCTTGGGTCAAAATGAATTGTTTGGTAACCTGAGTATTATCAAGAGTACGAGGAGAGAGGAGAATCTGTTAAGAATTGGTCAGACTATTCGGTGTATATGTAGGCAAAAGGAAAGTGATCCGTGACCAGAGAGAAGGATCTAATTTAGTGCTGTCTGGCCAGTCAAAGGACCCCATAACTCTCTAGCAGTAGTATTTAAACTGGTGGCTGGTGGCCTGGGCACCCTGCTACCTATAAAGGTACTAGTAATATAAGTAAAAATCATAACAGAAGATAGAACTTCAGAAAAAAAAATGACAGAAAAGGAAATCCAATTCAGTTTTGTACTAATAGAAATAATTTATCAAGTAAGGCAATTAGGAATGAAAAATTTTGGAGGAGTTTTTACTCAAAGAATATCAAAAAGGACTCGATGTTTTCCCTAAGGATACAAATTCTAGCGTGTCTTTTCGTATAAGTCTCTTCTCCTAAGGGTAGTAGTTTCTCTTTCAACTTTACTACGCTAAAGGAAAAAATTTAACTACTCTCTCAAGGGGTAAATATTATTACTACAAGTGTATGCGACCCGTAAAAAGTGAGGGCCAAATATTTAGGCAGATATGCACACACAGATTCAACATTTCTCACCCCTTTGCCTTTTCCTACTTACAACATGGCCAGTTTGACAATTCAAGGAAGATTGTGTTTTACAAGTGGTTGTCGCGCAGCGGGACACAAAAGATATATATATATATATATATATATATATATAACGGATTTTGAGCGAAGCGAAATCTATTTTTGGGTGAGATGGCCATGTCGTCCTGATGGAAGTTCCTATAGGGTAGCTTCCTAGGGTATATTAAAACTACGGTGATATTCCCAGAGAATTTACCTTAAGGTGCCAGAATTCTAACTCCTGGAGCGAATATCCCTCGTGAAAGGGATATCGCGACATATCAGAGGACGTATTCTTGACACGCCACATGCCAATCTGCACCCCGAACAGAGATTACGTATCGCAGGGGTCATTTGGCAAGAAACGAAATCTGGAAAGAAAAAGGGGGAGCCGCTCCCAAGGCTCCCTATGTCCCGTTTCGTAAGCGTGCCTGGCGCCAGTCCTGACGCCATCTGTATTCCTTGTAGCATACACGAGGTGCTACAGATACTGCATGTAGGAAGGGGTCCTACAGCCCTTTCTTAGAAAGGGAAGGGCGGGTCCATCAGGACGACATGGCCATCTCACCCAAAAATATATTTTTTACTTCGCTCAAAATCTGTTTTTTGGGCTCAAGCCATGTCGTCCTGATGGAAGTATACCAGAGCATTACTGTATTTGTGGATTCTTGGAACGTGCCGTACTCACCGGAGGTAATTTTTCCCGGTCGACAAGACCTAGAGACCTAAGATGTTACCGTTATACATCTTTTCAACTAACTATAAACCATGTTAGAGCTTCCTGCCCCCTACAGGGAAGAGTCCTACTAGACTATGGAAAAGTCTCGAAGAGTACATATACCTATGTATGAATACCAGGCAAGCTAATATAGTGGTCTCACCTCTATATTAAGTAAAGCATAGTTTGTAAAGAACCACTGCGTCAATATGAAATATCGACCAGTTCTCCGCACAATACTTGTTTTGGACAAAGGTTTATACCCGCATAGGAGGAAACATGTAAAACCGCCACCGTCCCCTTTTTGGACGGAGTCCTCCTAATAAGGGAAAGCATAAACCAATGCAACATAGCTTGCATACATGAACAATCTATTAAAATTATCCCAGATATATATACATAGAATGAATGCTCAATTATATCAATAAATTGACACAGGTGAAGGAGACGCAAGGTTCTCAAGAACAAGTTTATTGATAGACAATAAACGGACAGGTTAACAACAATTCTATATATATATATATATATATATATATATATATAAGAAGAGGATAACCAAAACTTTAAGCATAAGTCTGATAGTAAACAGAAACTTGTTTATCTGAAAGAAAAACATTAGTGCCACTTTTAACATACCGAGGTATGAAGGTCATAAAAGTCTGTATTACTAATCAGTTACATTAGCGTTAGAAACGCTCGGCACACATGTCTGCACTTATGCTAGGTTCACCTTTGGAAGTGGAACAGTCAACGTGGGCACCTCAGTGCCCTCACTTAGTTTGTAGCACAGAATGTAACTACACACTCACCCTGGAATTAATTGTCCCAATTAAAACCACTGTTCCTCGCAGAGTTAAACAGCAGGGTTATTGACGCAACCCACTGCTACCACAGAACTTTTTAGTTGCTCCACTTGCTTCGCATAGTGGCGAAAGAACACTCTGGAAGACTTCCAGCCAGTGTATGAACGGAGATGTTCAAAATCCATAAAATTAAGGAAATTTAAGGATGAAGCACCTCTCTTCGGATCATGACCTGCGGGTGTACTGTCAGGATCCGCTCTGCGAATAAAATATGCGATTTTCGCCCTGAATTGATTCAGTGATAAATTTGAGCCTAATGTTTCTCCCCTGAATAGTTGACCACCCTAGAAGTCTGAAGTTCTATGAAGATAGACCTTTAGGCATTCTACTGGACATAGAGATGCATCTCCTTTCAGAGGGCAGATTCTCCAGGGACCCAACCTGTTGGTGGGTAACTCATTCTTGGTGAGAAACAAAGGATCCGGAAACAGGTTCAGTTCTCCCCCATCCGGGAACTGAACACGACCTTCCTCTCTCAAGAGGGCTACAATCTCACTAACCCTGGCCCCGGACGCGAGTGGAAATAGGAAAATAACTTTTTGGGTCAAATCCATTAATGCACCCTCCTCATTGCTCCACAGAGAAGCGAAATGAAGAACTTTGTCTAAAGACCATGAAATGGGCTTTGGAGGTGCTGAAGGTCTGAGCCTAGCGTAGGCTTTCAGAACTTATTGCCTTCTAATAGATTTGCACTTATTTTCCTCTAGGAAGTCTATGCTGGCTTTCGAAATCCCGAAACGCTTTCTCACCGCAAGGGAGAGAAAATTATGAGCTGCAGGGTCCAGGGTCTCTGTAATGAAGAGCAGACAGTCGACTTCTGGACTCGCTGGGTCAGAACTGGATCTGGTAGCGGTACAAACTTCAGCTGTAGTTCCAATGCCAGGGGAAACCACACGCTGTTCGGCCACTTGTGGGCCACTATTGCCGCTACCCCCTTGAAGGATCTCAGTTTGTTGAGGACCCTCAACAGAAGGTTGTGAGGAGGGAACAGATAAATCCGGGACCATCTGTTCCAGTCGAGGGACATTGCGTCCACTGCTTCCGCTAAGGGGTCCTCGTACGGGGACACGTAGAGGGGCAACTTCTTGTTGTCTTTCGTCGCAAAGAGGTCTATCTGCAGTTCTGGGACTTGATTCAGAATGAAGGAGAATGATCCTGCGTCTAAGGACCATTCCGACTCTATCAGTTTGAACCTGGATAGAGCGTCCACTATCACATTGCGGACTCCTTGAAGGTGAACTGCCGACAGGTACCACTTCTTCTTTTCCGCAATCGGAAGATGGCCAACATCACCAGGTTGATAGGTGGTGTCCTCGATCCTTGTCGATTCAAGCATCTCACAACTACCTCGCTGTCCATAACCAACCTTATGTGGGCCGAGTGACGCGGGGAAACTTTCTTTAAGGTAAGGAGCACTGCCATAGCTTCTAGAAAGTTTATGTGAAAGGTCTTGAATAGCTTGAACCAAGTCCCCTGGAATTTTTTCCGATGAGAGTGACCTCCCCATCCCTCCTGCAAGGCGTCTGAGTGAATCATCACCGACGGGGAGGTGGCTGAAGAAGAACCAACTTCTTTAGATGTCTGGCTTGGGACCAAGGCCTAAAAAGAGTACGTAGCCGAAGCGGAACTGGTCTTCTCAGATCTCTTCGCGCGTTTGATGCATAACTTCTCCAAACTCCGGTTGCATCCTTTAGCTGTGCTCTTAGCACTGGGTCTGTCACCGAAGCAAACTGGAGAGAGCCCAGTACCCTCTCCTGTTCACGTCTTGATATCCTTTCGGAATCTAGAAGTCTCTTGACAGAACCCGCTATCTCCTTCCTTTTCTTCGCCAGGATGGAGAAAGGGGTGTGACAAAAGGCCCCAGTGGATTCCAAGCCACTGGAACTTTTGAGATGGAGAAAGTCGAGACTTTTTTCTGTTGATCTTGAAACCTAGGTACTCTAGGAACTGGATCACTTGACTGGAAGCTTGCAAGCATTCTGTCTCGGATGCTGCCCACACCAACCAGTCGTCCAGGTAGGCTACTACCTGAATTCCCTTTAGGCGTAATTGTTTGAGAACTACGCTCGCAAGCTTCGTAAAAATCCTTGGGGCTATGTTTAGCCCGAATGGCATGGCTCTGAACGCGTATAGTCTTCGTTGTAGCCTGAACCCTAGGTAGGGAGAGAATCGACGGTTGATTGGAATGTGCCAATATGCGTCTGACAAGTCTATAGAGACGGAATATGCCCTCTTGGGTAGTAAGGTCCTTATGTGTTGCAGTGTTAGCATCTTGAATTTGCAATCCACTATGAACTTGTTGAGTGGCGACAAGTCCAGAATGACTGAGCTTTTCCGAGTCTTTCTTGGGAACACAAAACAGCCTCCCTTGGAATTTGATGGACTTCACCTTTCGGATCACATTTTCTCCAACAGTTCTTGAACGTACTCCTCCAGAACGGGGGTGGAGTGTTGGAAAAACCGAAGGCACGGGGGTGGAGTGCTGTACCAGCTCCAGCCCAGTCCATTCTTGAGTAGGCTCTGGGCCCAGGGATCGAAGGTCCACCGATCCCAAAATTTCAGAAGTCTCCCTCCTACCGGTATCATCCCACTTGGACTGTCGTCCTGAGGTCTTGCCTCCCTGACCACGACCACCCCTGAATCCCCTTCCCCTTGAGGGGCGCCTAGACGAGCCTCTGGCTGCTCCTCTAGGCTTTGCTCAAAAGGAAGTAGACTGCCCTTCGAATGATGGGGTGAATCCCGTGGACTGTGTCGACACGGCCTGGGGTACCCACTGAAAAGTGGTCGGGGTTTGTGCCACGATCTGGAGCACTGGAGGCAATGGCAATTGCAGTTGCTGTTGCTGTCTAAAAGGCTTGGCTGGGCGAGACGGTAGTCTAGTCCTCATAGTCTTCCTCATTGATTGAGGACCCTCATCCGGGGAAGACTTTCTTTTGATAGCCAAGCCCCACTTCTGAAGAAGGTTTCTATTCTCCAAGGCGGCCTTATCAACTACTTTTTTGACCAAATCGGTAGGGAAAAGGTCTTTGCCCCAAAGGTTGGAGGAGAATAGTTTCCTTGGCTCGTGCCTCACCGTAGCTGAGGTGAACACGAACTCCCTACAAGCTCTCCTCGCCTTGACGAAGCCATAAAGGTCCTTCGTCACTGTGGCCAGATGAGTCTTGGCCACCACCATGAACATTTCATGGACCTTGGGGTCACTTGCCATTTTCTCAAGAGTAGTCTGAAGAGACATTGAGGCAGCCAGTCTTTCTTTTGTCTTGAACTCTCTCTGCAAGAGAAAGTCAGACAGCTTAGGGAGGTCCTTGCCGAACTGACGTCCGGCGATATCAGCCTCCAACTTCCCAACTGAGAACGTAAGATGGACGTCCTTCCAGACTTTGTGGTCCATAGGCAGGGCCAGCGACAAGGGTTTACACTCCTCCAGGGAGGGGCAAGGCTTGCCGGCCTCGACTGCATTTAGTACAGCCGCAAACCCTTTCTGTAAAAAGGGGAAGGCTCTAGCAGGAGAGGCAAACAAAGGAAGGGAACTTCTTGCTCAATGCAGCTACCTTTGAGTTAGAGAAGCCCCTCTCTTTCAACGAGGATGAAAGTAGAGCTTGAGCCTTAGTATGGTCCATCACTATGACCTCCTTCGGCTCTGTCTCCTCCTTTGAAGCTGGTTCTTTCCTCAGCCGGACATAACAGTCCGGATATGATGCCTTGCTGGGCCAGAATTCCACCTCCTCTAGGGGAACTGAGCCCAATTTATCCGAGATGACGATCTTTCCAGTCGTCATCGGCATGTGCTCAGCATACCTCCATGGTTTAGCATCTGAGCACAAGGGAAGGTCTTTCACATTGAGCCTTTTCTGGGGCCCATGTGATTCTGCAAGGCTCTGCATCCGCAGTTCCATTGCAGTCGCCTTCTCCTGATTCTTCTTCTGCATTTGTTGGATCATTCCAACAATGGAGGAGAGGGCCTGTCCCAGCTCTACTGGGAGACCAGCCGATGTTGAGGGAATAGGCTCTGGGATGTGAACCGGAGTAGCCGACACCTCGTCGACCTCTTCCTCTATAACGTCTGGAGCTTGAACTTCACCCTGGGCTTCTGCCAGGAGGTCTTCCTCCAGACGCTCGTCCACGTCAGACATCCTGTCATCAAACTGGATGTCTTGCATAGCGACCGCAACTTCAGCATCCACCTGGATCTGACTTTGGGGATCTCCTCTTGAGGCTGGGGAATCACTGCATCAGCTGATGCCTTAGGGAAAAGATACGCCCTCATCTTCTCACTTGGAAGATAAGGTCCATAGGTGTTCTTCTAGAAGCACCTTACCCAGGTACGAAGCTTCTCCCTTGCTATATCCCTTGATTCCGCCTAGGGGAATCAAAGGCCTCAGTAATTAGGTTAGTGCACACAGTACATACCTGAGGGTCCCAATACCGGAGATCACCCTTGGAGACAGCACATGTTGCGTGTCTCCTACCAAACTCATGTCCGCAGAGGCTCTTGCTGCGGACGTTGCAGAAGACACTTCCGCACTTCGGAGGGTCCTTCTGTAAAGAGAAGAAATTTCCATGAGTATCAAGTGAACTATGTATCACTGGATATGCATAGTATAGCATAACAATTCAGAAAGGAAAGACACACACTTGTGTTTCCTTCACAACCAATTGCTGCAGCCTTCCAGATAATAAAATTGAATGGTTAATCTCTTCTAGAATAACCAATGCAAAGTTTCCAGAGGAAACAGGTGGAGCTCACACCTAAGCAATGATTTTGAAATCCTGGATAATAGACAAGAAAGATCTCACTTTCTTATCTGTAGGGCAACAGCAAAGGGCCGCGCAAGAAAACACAAAAGTGTTAGAACACACAGTGCTGTACCAAAACTTTTACTATAGTTTTCTTCTTACAGTATATGTTATACTGAAGAATACTGGTACAGTATAGGAGGTTATGTGCCATAACTAGCTTTAAAGTATACTACTTAACAGCTATAAGGCGGCAGAACGCTGGTTCAAATGCATGTGCCGGGCAGCAGTAACTGCCGGCCGGCAACAGCCAATGTAGGCCGGCAACTACACAAGGTAGTACCCGGCTGCCGGCCACACTCTGGGCGACCGGCAGACAAGGGCTGACATTAGCCGGGCGGCAAAGGTACACGACCTATGCCAGCCGGCAGCAAAAGAACCAGAGGACTACGACTGCCCAGATGCCGGCCTCATAGGCTGGCAGCCGGGTCGGGTACAGCACTAGAAGAAAAACAGGATGGATACCGGGATAAGAGTGTACACTACCTCCAAGCCCGGCAATCCGAAAGAGTGCATATAAGGAAGGGGAGAATCTAATTCAGGCTTCCTGACCAATGCCGTCTGGCTCTACAGGCAGGCATGGATGAGGGACCAAGGGAGGTCCGGGCAGCACTCAAAGCAGAAGACCCTTGCCACCCGTCAGCTCTGCCGGCCGGCAAGGAACTGAGTCAATTCCACATCCTAAACCTATTCTAGGTCCAGATGTAGAATGACGTACAGTACTGTAATGGCTAGGCCATTACGGAGATAGAGGGGGAAGGGACAAAAGAGGGTCCTACCAACCTTGCTTTAGTGAAGGATCACCCGCAGCCAAGAAACTCATCTTAGCCTAAGGGAGATCCAAGGAGGGAGGCCAGCAATACTTGCCAGCTCCCAGAGAACCTAAGCAAGGAAGGTGTTGCTACTCAAAGGGAAAGAATCTTATCCTCCCCCGAGAACAGCAACAAGGACTAGTCTGGTAGATCACAAAAGAAGGAATCATCTCGTACAGAAACCTTCGGTAGTGACCTAAGGAGGCTAAGCCTCCTATGTCTATGCCAGGCCAGCGAGGGAGCTCTACCCCAAGCCAGACAAACACAGACTCAGACTAAAAACTCTGTTGTTCTGTCCCTCTTTGAAACCAGACTTACTGGAACAGGAAGGTACAGTAACACCCCAGTATAGTTTTATCGAAAATTAAATCAGACAAACCACTTAGGGATAAGGCCAAGGCTTAAACAGAGGGAAAGGGATTGCATACCTTCTCCGAAGAAAAGAAAGCACCCGGGGAGTATGAGAAAGTATACTAAGGCTCCATAAGCAACTTAGCCTAGGCACCAAGAGAATCGATTACCTAAATCACCGAAACTCACTTGTATACTATCATGGAAATATTCAACATAATCTTAAATGTATAAAAAACAGCCTAAAGCTTCAATAAAATTTTAATACACTCGGAAAAACC
>NC_090760.1:51813684-51833684 GCF_036898095.1 Palaemon carinicauda | reverse complement strand
GGATATCAAGACACGAACAGGAGAGAGTGCTGGGCTCTCTACAGTTTGCTTCGATAACAGATCCAGTGCTAAGAGCACAGCTTAAGGATGCAACAGGAGTCGGGAGAAAATATGCATCAAACGCGCAAAGAGATCTAATAAGACCACTACCGACTCGACTGCGAACGCTTCTCAAGCCGTGGTCCAAGGTCAAGCAATTGAAGAAATCAATTCTTCTTCAACCTCCTCCCCCGTCAGTAACTATCCAATCAGACGCTTCAAAGGAAGGCTGGGGAGGTCACTCTCATGAGATGAGAGTCCAAGGAGCTTGGTCCAATCTTTTCAAGTCATTTCACATCAACTTTCTAGAAGCCATGGCAGTACTTCTGACACTAAAGAAAGTTTCTCCTTGCCACTCGACCCACATAAGACCGGTTCTAGACAGCGAGGTGGTAGTGAGATGCCTGAATCGACATGGGTCGAGGTCACCTCAGATCAACCAATTGATGTTGGCTATCTTCCTCTTGGCAGAAAGGAAGAAATGGCACCTGTCAGCAGTTCACATTCAAGGTTTCCGCAATGTGACAGCGGACGTTCTATCCAGGTTTACACCTATAGAGTCAGAATGGTCCCATGACGCAGGACCGTTTTTCTTCATCTCGAGTCAAGTCCCAGAGCTGCAGATAGACCTCTTTGCAACGAAAGACAACAAGAAAATAGATCGTTACGTGTCCCCATACGAGGATCCGCTAGCGGAGGCAGTGGACGCTATTTCCCTGGACTGGAACAGATGGTCCAGTATTTACCTGTTCCGTCCACACAACCTCCTTTTGAAGGTCCTCGATAAGCTGAGATCCTTCAAAGGGAAAGCAGCAATAGTGGCCCACAAGTGGCCAAATAGCATGTGGTTCCCTCTGGCATTGGAACTACGACTAAAATTCGTATCGCTACTGGATCCATCCCTGTCTCAGTGAGTACAGGAGTCAACTGTCTTCGCCTCATCACAGAAAATACGGAACCTACATCTCATGATTTTCTCTCCTTAACGATGAGAAAAAGATTCGGTGTTAAAAGTCAGTTCAGACTTTTGGAGGAAATCAGAAGACATTATGAGGCTTCAGTATTTCTGCTTGTACACGCTTTGGGGGCCAGAGTTAGTGAAATATTGGCTCTCTCTATAGAGGAAGGCCACGTCCAGTTCTTGGAGGGAGAACTGAATCTATTTCCAGACCCAACCTTTCTCACAAAGAACAAGCTACCCACCAGCAGGTGGGGTCCCTAGAGAATCATAGAACTTCAGACTTTATTGGAGGACAGCTGTTCAGAAGAGAAACCCTGGGTTCAAAGTTTTCTATAACTAAGGGTGAAACTCACCCGTGTTATTCGCAGCATGGATCTAGAGAGTACACCCATTAGTCATGATCCAAGGAAAGTGGCCTCTTCCATAAAATTTCTTTAAATTATACGGTCTTTGAACATCCTCGTTTGTACACCCGCTGGTAGTCACCCAAGGTGTTCTTTACGCACTATGCGAAGCCTGTGGAGCAACTTAAGAGTTCTGTGGTAGCAGCAGGTAGAATTCTTTAACCTTCTGTGTTAAATCTGCGAGGAACAGTGTAATTAATTTGGGACGATTAATTAAGAGGGTGCATGTGTCGTCACTGTAGGTTACTACACACTGAGTGATAGGCCACGAAAGTGTTCTTACAAATTGTTTAATTGTCGTCGGCGAACTATAACATAATTCGGACACTTGTGCCAAGCGTTTTTTACGGTAGTGTAAATTAACAGTATACAGACTTTATCATTATTACTACTAATTCAATTGAAGTGGCAAATCTATTTCCTAAAAGACGAAACAATATTTTCTGTTGACTGTTTTTCTTTATGCTTTGATGCATATCATCCATGTTTTATAAAATTTCATAAATGTCGATCTGATATGTACGTTTATTAGATTTTGATAAACTAGTTCATAGTGAACCCTGCGTCTCATTCGCCCACACTCATTTTATATGAAATGTAATGAGCATTAAGACTAAAATATGGATATTTTTATCACGGTTTGTCTTTTAAGACTGTTCCCTGATTCAAGCAAAAGTCCACTCACTCTAACTCTTCCTTGGAAGGGTTGACGTGGTACCCTAATGGGTTGGTGGCAAAGAGGCAAAATTTGTTCCTATGCTGATGCAACCATTCTCCAATAGTTTATAAGAGTAGTCATATTGGGGAAGGTGTCACGAATTCATACTGACATTGGTAACTCTTATACAAACTTTGCTTTATATTGTATAGGGCGAGACCACTATACAAGCTTGTTATTTTGTCATCCATAAATTTTCATGTACTCCTCGAGACTTTTTCCAGAGTCTAGAACGACTTTTCCTTGTAGGGGGCAGGAAGCACTAACATAGTTCATGCTTAGATGAAATTATGTATTACGGTAACATCATAGGTCTCTAGGTCTAGACGGACCAGGAAAAAACTTATTTGAGAGTACGGCACTGATTGAGAATTCAAAGATACAGTGATACTCTGGTAAACTTCCATTAGGACAACATGGCCTTAGCCCAAAAAACGGATTTTGAGCGAAGCGAAAAATTTATTTTTGGGTGAGGTACCCATGTCGTCCTGATGGACCCGCCCTTCCTTTTATTATAAAATGACTTGTTGACCCCTCTCTATAGTACAGTATCTGTAACACCTCGTATATCGCTACAAGGAATAAAGAGGGTGCTACCGCCTTCATCAAATACACTCTGGAAACGGAATAGGAGAGATGCCTTATGAGCGGCTCTCTTTTCATTCTTGTTTCAGATTCTTGTCACTGTACCCCTTTGAAGCGTTAATACTGTTCGGGGTGAAGATAGCTATGTGACATGTCAAGAATACGTCCTCTGATATTATGCGATATCCCTGTGAGATTATTTAGGGATATTCGCTCTAGGAGTTACAATTCTGGATACCTTAAGGTAAAATTGTCTGGGAATATCACTGTAGTCAAATATACCCTAGAAAGCTACCTAATAGGAACTCCTATCAGGACGACATGGCTACCTCACCCAAAAATAGATTTTTCGCTTCGCTCAAAATCCGTTATATTGAGCCATTATTTTGACTAGTTGCGTACTCTAGTTTCAAAATATTATTTCAATTACGAATGAGAAATGAAGCTTCTTATTCCTGTTTTATTTTTTATTATTATCATTATTTTTATTATCATTATGTTGTTACGAAAAGCTAAAATGTTGATCTAGTTCTTGTTGTTGCTGGCTCTAAGGGTAGGTTTTTATAATGGGTTGTAACAAAATAAACAACAGAGTAAAACATGTTTTACCTTTTATAGACCAGCATTTTTATATCTGTCATGCTACAAGCCATAATATTTACCGATATTTTCTTATTACTCTTATATTCTATTCTACATTAAAAAAAGGGTAATCTCTCGTCCAAGTCTGAATAATCTATTAAAGGGCTATCTAGCTATTTTAATGAGTACATTTTCTTTTTTCTTCCTTATAACGATAATGATGATTCAACGACTAAATTATGTCAGATCATACGGTATTCGAATCACGTGGCAGAAATTGAAAGCTGCCCAATTCAAAGCGATGCAAACTGATCAGTTGAATTTATCTCCAACATATCATTATCATCATCATCATTAGCTGTAACTAGTCCACTGCAGGACAAAGGCTACAGACATGTCCTTCCATTCCTGTCTGTTTCCTAGTCTTTTCATGACAGCAAATAATAAATGGAGAAACTTAAATGCATTTGTTTCACGTTATCCTGACAGCTATCCGGAGGACAATCCGGCCTGAGAGAAACTCTTTTCGATATATGAACGCCACTAAGACATTGTTCATTCTTTTTATGACAAGACAGCCTATACGAGCATATTCTTCAGGTCGTCAATCCATCGTTTCCTCTTTCTTCCCCTGCTTGAATTGCAATCTTTAGTGACCCATGTGATTTTAATTAATGTCTATCTATTACATGTCATTGTTATACGTCCTTCCCATATCCGTTTATTTCCGACAATATATACTCTCTCTCTCTCTCTCTCTCTCTCTCTCTCTCTCTCTCTCTCTCTCTCTCTCTCTCAAAGTAAAAACTAGTTCCATGTGCAGCAGTCAAGCGAAAGGGGATTTCATGGTAAAGTTTATTTGAAGAGTGTGTCGGGAGCATACCTTCACTTCGTGGATTTTGTCAGTGGGAAGCACCGTAGTAATTTACCTTAATTGGAAGAAGCGGGACACCTGCGGCCATCAATCACCAGCACTGCGTGTCTGAGCTCGACTTGATAACAGTGGAATTTCTGCACTTACATTACTTACCATTTATTCAGTTGCAAGTTTATTTCATATATTGCTTATTCTTTACTAGCTATGAATGCACGCATTTAGATTTTACTTAGCAGTTTTCCTCTTATTATTTCCTAGTTTTTCGTATTTCATTGATATATATTCATTATTTTATATTCGGGAAAGGTCCCTTTACCTAGCATTCATTCAGTCGCACGGTTATTTCATTTTTCTTTTATTTTATGTACTAGCTATGAATACACATAGTTAGATTTTACTAAGTTTTTCCTTTTTTCAAATTTTTCTCATGTCAATCATTGGTTGCATCTGGTTGTAGAGATATCATAAGTTTTTTATCTTTTCCCATTTGAGGCTTTCCTTTCCCTGAATAAGGAATCACTTGCTCTATTCCTGCTAACATTTGTTAACTAGAAATTGTCTCCACTTTTTTCTTATAATATGTTGGAAGCTATGATGATTCGGTACTTCTTCCCACCTTGTTCTTATGTTTATATATGGTATTCTTCTAATTTTTTGCTTCTGAATTGCAGTTACCGTGGACTAAGGTTTATACTAAGAAATGTTATTAATAGCTAATAACTGTCTTCTTTGGTATAAATTTAATGACTTTTCAAGTCTTTATTCACTCTAAAACAAATTTCGGTATCAAGATAATCAGAAAAGGTATTATTCACGAATCTAGGGAACGTTAACTATCTACAATTACATACATTTTACTAAAGCCACGAATGTCATATTCTATTAAATGATTGTATTACAATTATTTGATCCTGTATGGATATGAAAAAAAGGTACTGATTTTTAAAGCCAATAATATACATTTAATGGACACGTGGATAATGATATGAACTATACTACTATTATTTTTTAATACTTGATGGTATTGAATAGGTGAAACATGTTTTCCTTTCCTGCAGTCAATGAGGATGGACCATTGCTGGCGTTTAGAGGTATGAATGATTTACTGCTTATCAGCAATCGTTGGCCTTGATCGATTGGTTCCGTTACGCATGCAAAATGTTATAAACAGACCGTATAAAGACAACACTATATCACTTAAGTAAGCATAGAAAGTACAATTATTTTAGTTAAAAAAAAGAACAGATATTTTCCCATGTCTCCTTACCTTCCATTCGTCTGGCATTTTCTTTTTAACAATCTCACTTGAAGTCCTACTGTGTTTCCCCAAGATAAACAATTCTTTGAGAGTGGTGAACTTCAGTAGGATTTCGATGACTGCTTCAAGAGTATTCTGCTGACGGTCGTCCAACATCCCAAGTTTGTGGTCAATTTTGAGAAGGAAGTTTTGACTTTGCACTACTGAAGAAAATGTACAACGAAACAAGGGATTATTGTTACGAACACACTTTGGCAAAAGTCAATCAACGATGAGTGAAAGAATTCGTACTGAATAATAATTGAAAATAATTGACAGGAGTTAGTTTGCTATTGCAAATCTCAAAATCGTATTCATATATCATTGGTTTTGTTCACTATCGTGTTTTTTGAGGATCTATTTCAAATTTGGGCAAATATCTGATTTTTAAACTCTTGCCGTGTAAGAAGGTTGGCACCAAAACTGTGTAATACACGATGAATATAAAGGAAGCTTATTATCTTCATTAGATATTAATTAAAAGGAAACTTAATATTTCTTCTATATAGTAGAAAACATTGTTGGAAAATATCATTAAATATCATAAATATAAAAATAAAAGGGAAAATCTAACGGATTTTCAATATTCCATAAAATATATTATCTATGCTCTTCATTCTATTATATCATTTCTTAAAAACTAAATCATGAATTATTACGAACTTCTATCGAGGGTTTTTCATTGTTATATTTTTGATTAATCATTTTCCTTCAGATAGAATAAGGACAATTGAAATCATTCTAGTTTCATGAGGTATTTGTATCACTGATGTCGTGGCCACAAATTAGGAGGTATTCACACATTCCCTGAGCACCACAAATAGCTAAGAAGTCACGATAATCAAGAGCAAATGAATAAAAAGATTCCACGAATTAAAATATTTCATAATTTTCTATATATAGTAGATAATCAAGGCACTTCTTTTTCTTATCTGGGATTCTCCACAAAATATGACTTTTGTTTGATTATTCAGCTTTTCCCTTTACATCATCAGCTTTGATAAGAAAAAGAAATAATCTTGTTACAAAAGAACATATTTGAAATAAATGCATTTTTATTTTTATTATTATTATTATTATTATTATTATTATTATTATTATTATTATTATTATTATTATTATTATTATTATTATTGAACTATTTGCGAGTATAATTTCTATTTTTCTTTCACGTGATAGACTTGAGTAAACATTAGATTTTTCCTGCTGCATTTTTATCGTAATCATTTCGTATGATTTATTTCAATCTAATAAACTAACACCTAAGTAGAATGGCAATGATGAAGGAAATTTTTCCTTATTTCATATCAAACAATGACCCATATTTCCTGAGCACTTTAAATTTTTCTTTGTATTGTGTGATAAATATCTTTCCATTTGAAAGTCTCGTGGCATAGACGCTTTGACATTTCTAAAAAGAAATAGCAAGAAAATTTAATGAGGTTATGATAAGTTGATTATGTTCTTATCATGTTGGCATTTAGGTCACTGACCTCATTACTGACACGTGAAGTCAATAAAGAATACTGTAACGGAATACATGAAAATGGATTATTTGGAGAGACTTTTAATTTAATAAAAGCTGTATTAAAAAAAAAAAAAAAAAAAAAAAAAAAAAAAAAACTATGTCAAATCGACATTTGGCTGAGTGGTCATCACGATATGGCATATTAGTTGAATAGACTTCTATCTAGTTAAACCTCTTCCTAATGTACTATATCAAAGGTCATGCACACAGACAAGTATATATATATATATATATATATATATATATCATCATCATCAGCATCAGAATCATCATCTCCTACTGCGCCTATTGATGCAAAGGGCCTCGATTCAATTTCACCAGTTGTGTCTATTTTGAACTTTTAATTGAATACTTTTCCATTCATTATCTCCGACTTCATACTTCATAGCCCTCAGCCATGTAGGCCTGGGTCTTCCATATCTTCAAGGGCTTTATCCTCAAATCTACTAAATCTGTTTCTGATTGTTCCATTGTCTTGCCACGACTCATGTCCATACCGTAACACTGATCTCATTAACTGTTATATAGCATTTTTTTATTTGTAATTTCAGGTGATTGGATTTCCAAATTTTACCTAACCTAGCCATTGTCAGCATTGGTTTTTTTTTCAATCTTTCATTAAACTCCAACTCTAAAAAAAATTGTATTAGAGACCAAAATTACCAAATATTTATATGATTCTACCTCATTAACCCTTTCTTCTTCAATTGTATATTTCGTTCTCATTATCTCTGTCTCTTTTTTATTTATCTTGAGCACAACGTCCTGAGATATTTTATGTAATCTGAGAAGCAAGCATTACAAATCATATGGTGTTCTGCTAATAATGACAGCATCATAACCATTCTCTATGTCAGCTAATTTACTATTACCAATCCAGCCCAATCTTTCTTCACCATTGCCAACTGTTCTTCTCATTGCAAATTCCATGAGGAGGATAAACAACATAGGTGACAAAATATTCCCCTGGAGTAATTAATACGCTGTTCACTGGTAATTCATACACTGTGCACTTACCATGTTCATGAACAGACCTAATCATATATACATATTTAAGAGGAATTACCTAATAACGATGGGCTCTTCATAAAATTGTCCGGTGTACACTATTAATGTTTTTTTTTATAGTCCACAAAGGCCAACAAAAGTGGATTTCTATATTGTATGCACTGTTGTACAACGTCTAAAAAGGAAAATTTGCTCAGTACAACTTCTACCATTTCTAATTCCGGCTTATTCATCTCTCAGCTTTTCATCAGTCTTTCTCTATAGTCTCTTTTGAATAAGTATACTATATATTTTATGACAACTGACGTAAGTTTGATGACTATGATTATTGCAATACATCAGGTCTCCTTTTTTAGCCATTTTCCCCAATACTCCTAATTCATGCTATACTATAAAATATTCTTGTAAGCATTCTGGTGGTCATTTTATTTCTAGACAGTATCATCTTAACAGTTATTCCTTTGTAACCAGGGGCTTTCCATCTTCTGAGTTTTTTAATGATAGCTTTCACTTCAAACACACAGAATTCCTTTATGGGCACATCAAGGTCTTCATCAGCTTCAGGTATATCAATAAAACTATTTCAATCATATCACGTATTCATGAACCTACTAAAGTGTTTCATCCAACTTTGCCTTTCTTCATCTTATGTTGTTATAGCAGGTCCATTCCTCTTTTTGATGGGCATATGCTTCTTCGTCTTTGTCTACGCAGAGATTTTATTAATAATTCCATGAGCAATTCTTACACCATAGTCACTCCCTGAATTTGAAGCTTTGTTATCCTCATCTGCTTTCCTCTCTAAGTATTCTCTCCAGTCATTTCAGGGTTTTCGTATGAATTCATTATCAAAACTGAAATACTCAGGATGCTCTATCTTATAATTTCCATTACTACTTGGGAAACTTTTAACAATCAAATTCCGTCTTTGTCTCCTTTTTATAGAATCCCAAATTTCCTTTGATATCCATGGCTTTCCCCATGCTATTGCGTGTCCACAAATTTCACTACCAACTGACTGATATATGTTCTTAACATTACACCATTCTTCATCAATTGTTTTTTCTTCATCTCTCAAAGTATCTAAGATCATGTACGGGTGGTAACTGGGAGACGGCGTAATTGCAACTAACTTTATTTTAGCAGACAGCAAGCTTTTATAACAACAGTTTCAGCGAAAGAAGTCACAAAAACATCAAACAGAATGATACAAGCATATACAGAGAGAAACAAGTTATATCAGTGCAAAGGGAAAGCAATAAGGACAATATACAAAAAAACAAAAATACCGTTACAGTGTATGAGCATGTGAGAGGCCTCTGGTACATGGCTCACCTCCTAAAAAAGGCACATGTGAAATAGGCTGATCTGCTCTTGAGAGGCGTACTGTATGTGGGTCGTTTGGCAGGACATATGCAGGTTTTAGGCTATCATTGGACACCCAGTCTTCTTTGCCACTCATGTTGAGGAGGAATGCTTTTGGTATACGATGGATCACAAGAAAAGAGCCCATGTAAAGGGCATTTATGGTGGCTATCTAGTGTCATTGTGCAGGAAAACGTGTGTAGCCGAGTGGAGATCTGTCGGTATATGTTGCTTAGCTGGGGGCTTGTAAGGCTGGCAGCATGAAGTAAATTTTCCCATAACGAGACGTAGGTGCTGGAAATTATGGAAGGAGGTTGCAGACGGAAAAACTTCGGCAAGGACGACAAATGGGTGGCCATACACCATATCAGCTGCCGAGATATCCAGGGTATCTATAAGGGTGGTTCTTAGTCCCAGGAGGACTCAGGGAAGCTGGGTAAAGCAGTTTAAGTCCTTGCAAATGGAAATCAAAGCTGCTTTTAAGGATTGTTGAAAACCTTCAACCAAACCATTGACTTCACGGTTGTATGCAGTTGCTTGATGAAGGGTGATACTCAGAAGATTCTTGAATGATGTCTATAACTGAGAGGTGAAAGTGGTACCCCTGTTGGAGGTAATATGCTCAAGACTACCAAATTTCGCTATCCAGCCTGAGAGTAAGGCAGATGTACATGAAGCGGACGTTGCAGCTTCCATGGGAATGGCTCTAGGCCAACGAGTGGAGAGGTCAATGACAGTAAACAGGTAACTGTGTCATTAGGTTACCGTTATCCAATCACTATTAGTTCGCAAATTATACACTATGTATCCGGAATGCATTATCATAATTTGTAGAACAGATGCATTAGGTATATTATACATTTGGTATAGATACAAAATGGATATGCTCCCATTCCGCTACCAACACACAATTACCCGTGAGTTACTGATAAAGGCAGAACACAGCGAATAACAGCAGATGCACTGTCTGAACTAGAAATGTAGTAAGTATGAAATTCAAATGTATTGCGAACTCGCATCCACAACCAAAATTTTGTGCAGTTTAAAATCATGGGAGCAGAAGAAGCAACCAGTGCAGATGCATTGCTGAGGTTGACAAACTGATCTCAACATGAATCACGAATAATGAGTATGTTTACTGAATATCGTTCGCTATTCTGTTGCAATTCACACACAAACTCTTTGGGACACGGCCATAACTCCAAAGGTTTGTTTCCCGAAATGCTTTTATTACTTTTGTCCTTGTTCTTTTGTACACCATCTTAATCATTCTTCCCCAAGCACCAAGATTCAAATTCTTTTAGGAGTCTATCAAAAGCCTTTTCTAGATCTAGAAAAGTACAGAAAAATTTCTAGTTTTTCTCAATTCTCTTTTCATGTAGAAGCCTTATAAATGAATATGGCATCCATAGTCCCTTCCCTCCTCATGAATCTATACAAAAACATCAATATAACCATTGGTTGGTTCTAACATTTTCGCTAATACCAGAGATTTACTTAAACATATATAAACACTTTATGTTCAATATATGAGGCCCTTGGCTTACAGATAAATGCCCAAAAACAAAAACAAAAATCAAACAAACAGATGTCATAGTACAACAGTCTGAACCACACCATGTGCCAGTCTTCACTGTTGATGATACAAAACCGTATATGGGGTTACTTTTAAAATACCTTAGTAGCAAAGATGTATAAAATATAAGAAACGTTTTTGCCAGATTGAGAACCAGCACTTTTTTTTTTTTTTTAGAGAAAATTGTATCTGAGACTGACCATTAATATTCATGTATATAAAGCAATGTGAACCTCAACTTTTTTGTATTGAGCAGAGGCCTGAACTTTATGTACAGCCATCTCAAACACCTGGAACATCTTCAAATTTCTTGTTTGCAGAAAATTTAAGAATTAACTTTAGAAGTTCGGATTCCACACACAGAAGCCATGCTTACTAAACACCAACATCGCTATCCTGTTTACGTGATTACTCTACCTGAAGAACAGTTATCAAAACTAATTCTACGCAGACAACTAAAAAATGGCCACCCACAAACAATAGACCCTATGATGAGGTACAAAGGTAGAGCCAGGTCAGTCTGCAAGAAACTAAAGAATTACACCATCTACCTTGAAAACCATCACTAGCGAATATATGTTCTGTAGTATGAGTATTAATAACAAAGGAAAAATACCATTTGGGTCTACACCTCCATAAGCATCATGGTCCATCAAGAGAGCTTTAATTTCACGAGATAAAAAAAGCCAACCTAGTTAGTTTAGCATCAGGAAAACAGCTATGAGGAAATTCGAGTTTCTCATTACTCTGCTTACTGTCAAACACACCATCCAAAATGGTTGCCGTTTCCTTTGAGCAATGAGTGACAGAGCCATCTATTGTAAGTAAAGGAGGAACTGTTGCTTCCACACCAAAGAGTACAGATTTAAGGGTAGTCCACCACTCATGCTCCTGGGTTGTACAAGAAAAGGTTTTTTTTTATGGTTAAATTGTATTTCTTTTCAGTTGAAGTATAAACTTTCTGAGTAAAAGCTCTAAGCTGAGTATAGTTATATTCCAAGTCACATTTGATCTGTTACCCTTCCAAAGATGACAGGCTATCTGCTTCTCCAAATAAGCACGTCTACAATCCTCATTGGGCCATGGTTTGTTTATCATGTTGACAATATTCTAATTCAAAGGAAAACAGGATTAACATTACTATAAAATTGTGACCAATTCAAGCACAAAAGATCATGCAAAATCCCATTAAAGTCTGCTTGAGATTTCATATAAATCTTAAATGAGTATGATACATCGGGGACAGTCGCGTGTTCACTACTAATGAAATCAATGAATCATCAGATATCCCAACTGGAAAACCACCCTTACTTGTTATAACACCAGGGGAGTCATATGAGTTCCAAGTAGTTACTAGACCTTATGATTTTCCCACTGCTTGATTCAGATCTAGGAAAAATCCTTATGGTATAAACCTTCTTAATGTCCTATGGTATTGTCAAACTGGAATAGTTTTAGATATCCTTGTGTATACTAGAACTAACACTGCTATACTGTAACTGTCGATCAAATTCTGAAACATACGAAGCCATGATAAAAACTATAATGAGTCATTAATAAAGCAAATGCCATATTCTATATACTGATCTTACTACATTCGTCTTTAAATAGAAAATACTAGTTTTGAGCATACTGTAAGCGAAACCAGGATAGATATGCCTAAATTCCAGGTTGATATGACAGAAGTTGCGATCGTAAAATGAAAGAAAAATCATTTCATTGTGCAAGCTGAAAGATTGCTCTCTCTCTCTCTCTCTCTCTCTCTCTCTCTCTCTCTCTCTATATATATATATATATATACTGTGTGCATATTATATACATACATATATATATATATATATATACTGTGTGCATATTATATACATACATATATATATATATATATATACTGTGTGCATATTATATACATACATATATATATATATATATATACATATATATATATATATATATATATAATTTATATACAGAGAGAGAGAGAGAGAGAGAGAGAGAGAGAGTGTAGCTCCGAAAAATGATACCCTTCCTATGCTGAGTAAGTGCTTATAAAATGAATTTGCTAGTCCTACTTCTACCCATACCCCTTTTACGTAGATATACAATATGGTCTTTTACTGCTAGTGTCTGTCCCTTTGATAGCACCTCATTTAGGAACTAATCTGAAGTAGCTCTGATGGAATCAAAACATATGTTAGATAGCACCCTTCTTCAGTACTGAGGCATTCGCCTGGTTTAAACATGACGAGGTCCACTTTCATATTAGAAGCGGGAATCGATCAAGCACTAAACCAGACTTTGTTCTTGTGGCGATCCCTTGGGATACTCTCCCGGATATCGCAGATTGGCTTTGTAACGAAGTAGAAACCCCAATAATGTACGTCCTAAAAATAAAACCTCTGGAACGGTATTAATCATTGCCACCCACCTGTATAGTCAAGCGTTTTCAGCTCTCTCAATAACCATTTGGGGGCCAAAAGGATTTTGTTGCTCTCAGGGAAATTAACAGTATTGCTTGCCTGCAACCTACAGCAGATAGCTCTCCTCAGGAGGGTTGCTGTGAAGTAATGTTCAAACGGTTTTCAAAGTCCAAAAAAAGTTTAAGTAGGGCATTGCCTGTGGCAGTAGCCTCCCCTGTCACTAATTTTTTCATTTTGCATGATGCATGTATGAGCGTGCAGTTTTTGGTAGACACGGGTGCTTGCCATGCTCTTCTACTAAGGCCACTCTCCTGGATATGACTTAGTCTGTCTACGGCTACCGATGTCTGCCTGGTGGCTGCCAACAGATCTGCAACTCCGACCCATTTACATGAAACACTCACGTTATCGTTTTGAAGTGCCATGCATCATTGGAAGTTTCTTGTTACCAATGTCACATTGCCAATCCTTGGTGGGGATTTCCTCTCCCATTTCCGCCTCCTGGTTGATGTTGCTCACCAACGGTTAGTTATTGCAGACCTCACTCGTCCATGGAAGCCTACTCCCACCTCCTCACATCGTACCTGGAAGTATTCCATCCATAACTTCACCCGTAGCTCCCGCCAAACATGGTATTTATCACCATATCAAGAACACAGGGTTCCTAGCATTCACCAGATTCAGCCATCTGGCACAGCATCTTTTGGTTGCCGCTAAAAAATCTTTGCCAAAAGGAAAATAAGGGCTTTTGCTAAAAGGCCTCAAACTCAAAGTAGTCACCCTTATACATCATCCTGAAGAATAATGGGCCCCTGCTTCTGTGGGAGGATTACAGGAGTCTGAATATGAAGAAAGAACTAGATTGCTACCCACTCCCTAACAACACTGACGTGATCTGTTACTTGTGAAAAGCAAAGGTTATATCCACTCTCGACCTCCTGAAGGAGTATTATCAGTTGCCCATGAACCCAAAAGATATTCCCAAGACCATCATCCCTATCCTCTTCGGTCCATACATCTTCAATTAATCCTGTTCTGGCCTTTATAATGCTGGGACCACTTTTCAATGCCTCATTGATGGCATTTTAGGAGACCTCCTCTTCTGTGTATGTTACATGGATGATATACTCGTGTTCTCTTCCTTATTTACCACCTATGGATCATGCTCGACCATCTACAACAGAACAGCATTGTAGTCAGGTACAACAAATTTACCTTTAGCACTAATGATGTATCCTTCTTAGGGCACTGCATCACTCCTGCATGAGTGATGCAGCCGTTCAGATCTTCCCTACACCCTTGACTGTCAAAGCACTTCAAGAATTCATGGGCATGATCAACTATTACCAGCCATCGCCACTCTTGACCCCCTTTATGCCTTCCTCAAGGGTAAGCCAAAAGACATGAAATGGGGTACCCATCAAGGAACCTGTGACAGGCCGAGAGAGGAGTTGTGAACTCAAAGGCAGATTGAAAACGACTGAAGCCATTCCCATGGAAACTGCAACGTCCGCCTCATGTACATCTGCCTTACTCTCTGGATGGATTTCAAGATTCGGTATCCCTGAGCATATTACTTCTGACAGGGGAACAACTTTCACCTCTCAATTATGGACGTCATTAGCAAATCTCCTGGGCATCACCCTACATCAGACAACGGCCTACAACCCCGCTGCCAATGGAATGGTTGAATGTTTTCATCGCACCCTCAAAGCAGCTATGATGTCCTGCTGCAAGGATTGCAACTGGTTTACTCAGCTTCCCTGGGTCCTCCTTGGACTAAGGTCCACTCCTAAAGACGCCCTCGACGTCTTGGCAGCCGAAATGGTGTTTGGCGACCCGTTGGTCGTCCCTGCCGAATTTTTTCCTTCTACGACCTCCTCCGACGATCTCCAGCGCATACGTCACGTCGTGGGAAAATTTACTCCGTGCCGCCAGACTTACAAGCCCCCAGCGAAGCATCACATATCAACGGACTTGCACTCTGCAACGCACGTCTTCCTGCGCAACGACACAAGCAAGCCACTACTACGCCCTCCTACACGGGCCCTTTCCTTGTGATCCGACGCAGTCCGAAAGCATTCCTCCTAAACATTCGTCTAAAACCTGCTTATCTTCTGCCAGATGACCCGCCTACAGTTCGCCTCTCTAGATCAGGGGCGCCCTATTTAACATGTACAGTATGTCATTTTTAAAGGGGGAGCCATGTACCAACCGTGTGTCACACAATTGTACATAATTATTTTGTATATATTATGCTTGTATCTGCGCTCTTCCCTGGCACTAAAAAGAACCTGAATGACCATGTCTCCGTTTTGCTCAGTAACATTATCTGTCTCTCGAACAGGTCATGTCCTGTTGCCTTGAGGAGTGGACCTTAGTCCAAGGAGGACCCAGGGAAGCTGAGTAAACCAGTTGCAATCCTTGCAGCGGGACATCATAGCTGCTTTGAGGGTGCGATGAAAACGTTCAACCATTCCATTGGCAGCGGGGTTGTAGGCCGTTGTCTGATGTAGGGTGATGCCCAGGAGATTTGCTAATGACGTCCATAATTGAGAGGTGAAAGTTGTTCCCCTGTCAGAAGTAATATGCTCAGGGATACCGAATCTTGAAATCCATCCAGAGAGTAAGGCAGATGTACATGAGGCGGACGTAGGCAGTTTCCATGGGAATGGCTTCAGGCCAACGAGTGGAGCGGTCGATGACGGTAAACAGGTAACGATGTCCTTGTGATGTGGGTAGGGGGCCTACAACGTCGACGTGAATGTGTGCGAAACGACGCTGAGGTTGAGGAAAGGTGCCCACTCCTGAATCCGTGTGTCGATGTACTTTGGAGGTTTGGCAAGAAGTACACGTACGGACCCAATCCTTAGCGTCCTTAGAAATGCCGTGCCAAATGAACTTTGCCTTCAGCAGCTGTGCAGTAAACGGCACGAGGGATGTGAAAGGCCGTGGATGAAATCAAACACCTGTCGGCGCATGGGAGCAGGAATCCAAGGTCGCGGTCTACCAGTACTAACATCACAGAGGAGGATGGTGTTGGAGTCTTCGAGGGGAAAATCCTCCTAACGGAGGGACGTGCAGGATGTCCTACAAGCTTGATACTCTGGATCCTGTCGTTGGGCTTCAGCCAGGGCGTTGTAATCCAATCCCATTCGAACGGCAGCCACGTGTTTCTTGACAGGGCATCGGCAACGGGATTCATTTTCCCAGGGACGTATTGGAGGGTGCAATTATATTCAGCCACGGCGGAGAGATGTCGGCGTTGACGGGCGGACCAGGCGTAAGACTGTCGAGTGAAGGCGTGCACTAGAGGCATGTGGTCTGTACGAATGACGAAGGGCGTACCTTCTAAGAAATGGCGAAAGTGACGGACAGCCAAGTGCACCGCCAGCAATTCTCGATCGAAGTTAGAATAACCCGACTCTGCCTTGAACAGTTTTCTGCTGAAGAAGGCCAATAGGCAGGGCGAGCCTTTGACCACCTGCTCGAGTACTGCACCAATAGCGACGTCGCTGGCATCGCTGGAGAGAAGGAGAGGGGCGTGGGGGATAGGAAAAGTGAGAGCCGCAGCAGTTGATAGGGCCTTCTTTGCATTGCAGAAGGCTGCTTCTTGAAGGGAACCCCACTGCAGGTCCTTTGGCTTGCCCTTGAGGGAGGCTTAGAGGGGAGCAAGAGTGGCGGCAATGGCTGGCAGAAAACAGTGATAATAGTTGATCATGCCCAAGAATTCCTGCAGAGCTTTGACGGTCGAGGGCGTGGGGAAATTCTGAACGGCTGCTACCTTCTCAGGGAGGGGATGGACTCCTTCAGGAGTGATACGGTGCCCTAAGAACGACACTTCGTTGGCGCCAAAGGTACACTTGTCCTACCGGACTACAAGGCCGTTTGTTGCAGGCGGTCGAGCACGATGTGCAGGTGACGGAGGTGTTCCTCTTTTGAGGAGGAGAACACAAGTATGTCGTCCACATAACATACACAGAAAGGGAGGTCCCCTAAGATGCCATACATGAGACGTTGAAACGTTGCCCCAGCATTACGAAGGCCAAAACAGGAGTAATTGAAGGTGTATGTGCCAAACGGAGTGGTGATGGCATTCTTGGGGATGTCTTCTGGGTTCATAGGCACCTGATAATACCCCTTCAGGAGGTCGGCGTAGAGAAAACCTTCGCTTTGTGCAGGTAGGAGGTTACATCGGCAATATTTGGGAGGGGGTAGTGATCCGGTTCTGTTTGCATGTTCAGGCGCCTGTAATCCCCGCACGGACGGAGGCAGCCGTCTTTCTTCAGAACGATGTGTAAGGGTGACGACCATGGGCTGGAGGCCTTTTGGCAAAAGCCCATTTTCTCCATTTCGGCGAACGTCTGTTTGGCGGCTGCCAATCGTTCCGGTGCCAGACGTCTGAATTTTGCGAAGACTGGGGGTCCCGTCGTCTTGATATGGTGATAAATACCATGCTTAGCAGGAACCGTGGGCGTTTGGCGAAGTTCTGGACGGAAAACTTCTGGGTACGACGTGAGGAGGTGGGAGTAGGCATCCGTGGGTGCGCTGATGTGGAGAGCGAGGTTAGAGGGGGCCGGTTGAAGAGGTGTCGACAAGTACGAGCCTACGTTGACCAATCGTCGGTGGACGACATCGACCAGAAGGTGGAAATGAGAGAGGAAATCCGCACCGAGGATTGGCATTGTGAAGTCAGCAACGAGAAACTTTCAATTGAATTTACCGTTTCCGAACGATAATGTGAGGTTCTCGTAACCGTAGGTGGGTATCGCAGATCCGTTGACAGCTACCAAGCGGACGTCGGCAGATGTAGACAGACTACGTTGCGCCTTGAAGAGTTTTCCTGGCAAAAGAGAACGACAAGCACCCGTGTCTACCAAAAATTGCACGCCCGTTCCAGCATCCTGTAAGAAGAAAAGATTAGAAACATGGGAGGCCACCCGCCACAAGCGATGGCCTACTTACATCTTTTTTGGCCACTGACAATCTTTGGCACATTTCTTCGCTGTTGCCCCGAATCTGAAGTGGTAGTAGCAAAACTGCGGCGGATGGGAGGTAGTAAGTGGCTGTAGAAGTCGTTCGTTCGGGCGCGAGCGATTGGTGGGTGGTGGGCGGCTTTGTCGCCGCTTCGGCACGTCACGGGGTAAGCGTGTATGTCCTACGGCATTCATGTCAGCTTCAGTTGTCGTTGAATAGGCATCCTCGTCGTCAGGGGTGGAGGCGTTGATGGAGGTCTTGAAGTGGCTTTCCATAAGTGCGTCGGCTTTGGTCATCAAGTTCTTTATGGGTAAACTATCGACATCGGGTATGGCAGCGCGCACAGGATCAGGTAAACGGCGTATCCAAAGGGCACGGAGTAGGTTCACCTCACGAGGAGAGCCGTCTGCGGCAGATTGAAGGTGAGCGATACTGGTCATTTCCCTGAGGGCAAGCGAAGCCCTTTGGTCCCCCAACGGTTGTTGCGAGAGCTGAAAAAAGCTTTGCTATACGGCAGCTGGCGACGGCGAGTACTGCTGCAGAAGGTATGATTTGAGGTCGTCATACGCTATTGGGGTGTCTCCTTGTTCACAAAGCCAGTCGGATATTTCTGGGAAGGTGTCCTCGGTATCGCCGCGAGAACATAATCCGCTTTGGTGGGTGAGCGAGTCACGCCCCTGATACGAAAGTGGACTTCAGCGCGTTGAAACCAAGCGAACGCTTCTCCGCTAGCGAACGGTGAAAGTTTCAATGGAGCGGCCGCAGTGCCAACTGCTGGGGTAGAGTCCCGCCTCCATCATATTACCAACGATGGAGGGGTGAGGGAGGTGGGGGTGGAAGGCAGTGGGAGCGAGTCGACTTCCGGGGTCACCAATGTGACGGGCCGAGAGAGGAGTTGTGAACTCAAAGGCAGATTGAAAACGACTGAGTTATTTATTAAGGAACACTCTTCTTTATATACAAAACCTCAAGGCAACAGGACATGACCTCTTCGAGAGAGAGATAATGTTACTGAGCAAAATGGAGACATGATCATTCAGGTTCTTTTTAGTGCGAGGGAAGAGCGCTGATACAAGCATAATATATACAAAATAATTATGTACAATTGTGTGACACACGGTTGGTACAAACCGCTTTCTGCAAAACAAAGAATGCCCTATCAACCGCTGCTGCTTTGATTTTTTCCATGCAACATGCCCCTCTCCTTTTTTCCACAGATGCCAGTGACATCGCTATCGGTGCAGTGCTCGAGCAAATGGTCAATGACTTGCTCCATCCATTGGCCTTTTTCAGTAAAAAACTATTCAAGGCAGAATCCAAATAACTTTTGCCACTTCTTAGAAGGTATGCCCTTTGTCATTTGCACAGACCATCTACCTCAGGCACACACACACTTTTGGTTGACAGTCTCACCACCAAAGTAGCTTTGATGTCGCCCTGCAAGGACTCCTACTGAATTACTCAGCTTCCTTGGGTCCTTTTGGAACTAAGGGCCACTCATATATATATATATATATATATATATATATATATATGTTTTGCTTATGTATTTGTATAGTTAAGGCTACCGTGTTTTCATACAAATTAACTGTACTGAAAGTCAAAAACAATAATTTACCCGCCACCAGAAATGACCCTTTTTGGAGGGTGTCTAATGAGGTTGCAT
>NC_090760.1:51801184-51803684 GCF_036898095.1 Palaemon carinicauda | reverse complement strand
CTAACTGTGGATATCAAGACAGCGTAGTTATAATAATGTAATTATAAATCAATCATAGTAACCTGGCAACGTAAGGATGCTCCAAAATCAGACTACCAGCAAAATTGTAAGATCACCCAAGAAAACTACAATAGTTACCAACAAACTTCGAAGATACAATATAGTCTTTATTACACTGAGTGAAACATATCTCAAAAATGAAGATTCACTGAACTAGCGACGGATTCCCAGTGTAGGTTTTGCTCTTAAGACCAAGATACTAGTAAACATACCTGGAGGTTACAAAGTTATCAATGAAATACTTATAAGATTATATATACCACTAGCAAAAAGGTTGTTTCATGATATTCATTAGTGCAGACGCCCCAACATTGGATACTGACAGAATGGGTGACGATGATGTCTACTGTGCCTTTGATGGAGGGCTTAAAAGGTTCAATGGAAATTATTAGTTAGGCCTGTTGAGAGATTTAAATTCTCCTGTTAAAAAAAATAAAATATATATATATATATATATATATATATATAGAGGTGCCATAGGTCTTTAAAGAAGAGGAAATGTGAACAATAATGACCTCAGATTACTCACCCAATGCACCGGGCATGACTGCACCATTACCAACTCACTATTGCAGCTCAATGATAAGTTAAAATGCATAGGTCAAAGCACTGGCACATCCCCGACTATATTTTACCCAGGTACACCCACACTAATGAAGTAAGCATTCCTCGAATTATGCGTGGGAATGAGTACTGGACAAATCAATTGGTATGGCCATAATAAAAATTCAAATTCGACTTCAAATCTGAAAGTAGGTTGCATCTAATGAATTTAACTATGTTTTACTGAAAAATCAGTAGAAAGTGATCTATATCCTTTTTAAACAACATTCTTGAGGAAGACCTTGCCACTGTAGGAAGAAAGTCATGCAAATTTATTTGAGGTGCTCCGGAAGCTGCAAGTGGCTTAACTAAATATTCACATACTGACTACTTTCATGAGAAGTCTCACACCATACACCAATGCTAAAAAAAGTATATAACTCATAACGTGCAAATTCCCACACATCTGCACTAGCCAAAATATTGAGGGATTTGAAGTCAGATCCTAGTATGTAGAAATGGCTTAGAAAATTGAAGCCTCTGCCAACCAAAAAATATTCAAGATTTTCATAATGTCATCAAATCCATTTATTGCCCTAATAAGAAAATAATAACTCCAATTAACTCAAATGATGATGCAAGGATCCTAAAGGAACAATAAGGGATTATAAACTGTTGGTCTGAGTATTTCCATGCTACGTTGAAACATCCTAATACCATTGTGTAGCTAGTTACTAATATTCTACCCCACTTTTCATTTGTCTAGCACCTTGATAAAAAGAATTCGAGAATGCCAAAGTTGTGGGCCTGACAGCATTCATGGAGAAGTTTTCAAGCATGGGGGCTACCTTTTCAAAAAGCAGCACAAGTTCATCTGTCACCGACAGAAGTGACAGCAAATTTCAAAGTCCTGGATGGACTCCATAATAATTCATAACTATAAGAACAAAGGGCAGATGGGCGATTTCAACCATAGCTGAAGTATTTTCCTGTTATCTTCAGATGATAAGATACTAGCTATAGAAAAGTTGTTACACTTGAATGAAAATATATCAGAATCTGTACTACCAAAGACCAAGTGATGGTTTAGAAAATGTATGTGGGATCATCGACCAGAAAAAAGAAAATACAGGACTATATATAGTGTTTATTAAACTTACCAAGGTATTTGACGTACTATCCTAGGATATCTTTTGGAGGATTCATGTAAAGTATGAGTTCCTATCAAATGTCTCAAAATCTTCAGCTTCTTCATACTAATGTTAGAGCAAAACTCAGTATTGGCGGTTTGGAATCCTCATCCCTACCAATGGAAATGGAAATGAAGCAGCGGGATTTTCTAGACCCTGTACTTTTCAATCTGTTAATCTACTCACCAACAAATTCATTACATAAAAATTTAAAGAAGACAGAGTCCAAAGAGAATACTGAATGGATAGTAGCCAGTTCAACATCAGAAATGCCCTTACAAAAACCTCAACATGACATTTGGGTAACCCGCAATATGCTGATAACTAAGCAATTTTTCCTTACACCTCATAATTCCACAATATGAATTAAAAGATACATGTCTCCAGGTAACTGCAAGAAAAATAGAAGTCGAATAGAGCAAATGAAATCAAATGAGAATACACTCGTCCTCACTGTAAACGATGCAAAACTACAGCTTATGGTATTTCTAAGCCACCTAGTTAGAATCAGTTTACCCAATACTGAGATCAACGCAGATGTACTGGATAAAATAAACAGGCTTATATGTACTTTAGGCAGGCTATGGCAGGACCTGAGACTGAACAGTAAAAACTAAGCATATTAAGCCCTGTTTGTCAGTATTTCTCTATATCGATGCTATATCAAGCACTTAGAAAAATTAGAAATTTCATGGGCATCATCTGAA
>NC_090760.1:51791184-51798684 GCF_036898095.1 Palaemon carinicauda | reverse complement strand
CGGGCTTTATAATACTTTCTCGATATTAAATAGAGATAACGCAGACCCAGATGAATGATACTGTCGTGTTGCCGGATTTGACCTTCGATAACGTCAAATTCGAAAAAGTTAGTCGATGTGATCTTTCCAATTCAAGCGAAGAGAAAGGCCATAGTCCGGAAAAAAACCTTCCTATTCGTATTCTAAAACGAATGCATACATGTTCACATCGAAATATTTATTGGAAATAATAAACTACAATTACTATATGCATAACTATTATACAAAAAATTATAGAAAAAATACCGGTCGTATCTCTGACGAGAACGAATATCGTACATAGGTAATATTGTTGTTATTGTGTGTGTGTTGAGGTATGGTCCCTGCAGGCATGGTTTTCAGCCGAACAGGTGGGGGTTCGAATCTCCACCCGGCCAGAAGCTGTTACCATAAAATGAATTCCAAGTGGATGTATATTCCCAAGATAGAATTCGGTATTAAATGCCATTCGTGGGTGATATTTACATTGATTGAAATCACGTGTGCTTGTGAATTCGGTATTAAATGCCATTCGTGGGTGATATTTACATTGATTGAAATCACGTGTGCTTGTGATATATATTCATTTATAATAACCACGTGTAGCAAACTTACGATTCAGCTATCATGGTGGAGATGGGTTTATTTCAAGTGTATGAACAGATTCCTGAATTCGACAGGAATATTTACGAGGACTTGTCATAAACTTTTATCTCTGTTGATAGCTCAGTCGGTATAGTCGCTGCAGGCATGGTTTCCAGCCGAACAGGTGGGGGTTAGAATCTTCACCCGGCCAGAAGCTGCTACCATAAAATGAATTCCAAGTGGATGTATATTCTCAAGATAGAATTCGGTATTAAATGCCGTTCGTGGGTGATATTTACACACACACATATATATATATATATATATATATGTGTGTGTGTTTGTGTGTGTGTGTGTTTATGTTTGTGTGTGTGTTTGTGTGTGAGTGTGTGTTTGTGTGTGTGTGTGTGTTTGTGTGTGTGTGTGTGTATAACGCTAAAGAACTAATATGTTGTAACTAAGAGGTGAGGTGATCGCAACTGAATTTTATTAAACAGTCATTGAATTTATATACACGGATTTACGAGCAACAACGTCATACAAATTCAAACATTATCAAACATGAGCTAGCATGCTTACGAAGCCTGGTCTATTAAGAGTGCTGGGAAGAGCGAGTGAATAGATAAAACAAAAAGAAAACTGTTTCAGTGTACGAGTTTGTATGAAATACGAGATGTACATGCTGCCCCCATAAAAATATCACACATGTTAAATAGAGCTCCTTGCTTTAGAGAGTCATACTGTTAGCGAGTGATCCGAATGTGAAATATGGCTCCCTGCTTTAGAGAGGCATACTATAGGCAAGCTATCGGAATGTAAAATAGGGCTCCCTGCTTTAGAGAGGCATACTGTAAGCGAGTCATCCGAATGTGAAATAGGGCTCCCTGCTTTAGAGAAGTATACTCTAGGCGAGCCATCTGAATGTAAAATAGGGCTCCCTTCTTTAGAGAGGCATACTGTAAGCGAGTCATCCGAATTTAAAATAGGGCTCCTTGCTTTAGAGAGGCATACTGTAAGCGAGTGATCCGAATGTGAAATAGGGCTCCTTGCTTTAGAAAGGCATACTGTAAGCGAGTCATCCAAATGTAAAATAGGGCTGACTCCTTTAGAGAGGCATACTGTAAGCGGGTGATCCGAATGTGAAATAAGGCTCCCTGCTTTAGAGAGGCATACTGTAAGCGAGTGATCCGAATCTGAAATAAGGCTCCCTGCTTTAGAGAGGCATACTGTAAGCGGGTGATCCGAATGTGAAATAGGGCTCCCTGCTTTAGAGAGGCACACTTTAGGCGAGCCATCCGAATGTAAAATAGGGCTCCCTTCTTTAGAAAGGCATACTGTAAGCGAGTGATCCGAATGTGAAATAAAGCTCCCTGCTTTAGAGAGGCATACTGCAAGCGAGTTATCCTAAGGTGAAATAGGGCTTCCTGATTTAGAGAGGTATACCGTAAGCGAGTCATCCAAATGTTAATTAAGAATGCCTTCACCGCATATTGGATTATGTGGAAAGAATCCGTGCAAAGAGGCGCTAGCGGTGGCTTGCTTGTGTCATTGCTCAGGATAACGTGCGTTGCCGATAGCAGATCTGTTGGCATGTGTTGCTTAACTGGGGGCTTGTAAGTCTGGCAACAAGGACGACCAACGGGTCACCGAAACATCCAGGGCTTCGGGCTTCTTTAGGAGTGGTCCTTAGTCCAAGGAGGACCCAGGGAGGCTGGGTAACCCTAGTTGGAGTACTTGCAGCGGGACATCAAAGCTGCTTTGAGGATGCGATGAAAACGTTCAATCTTAACATTGGAAGTAGGATTTTAGGTGGTTGTCAGATGTAGAGTTCCAGGAAATTCTCTAATGATGTCCACAATTGAGAACTGCAAGAGTTTCCCTGTCAGAAGTAATATGTTTAGGGATACCAAACCTTACTATTCGTCCTGAGTGTCCGAAATCTTAAAAGACTTCGACCAACATCCTGAAAATAAGAATTCTAGAAATAAGTATTGCATTAATTAACATCAGGATTAAGTGTGCTACTAACAAATTTATATTTTATCCTTATATCATTTGGTTTATAAAGAAATGCAATTCTATGATCCATAGCCCTTTATATCCGTGTTTGGTATGAAAGTGAATAACTTTCCAACCTCTCTCTCTTTAAACATGTTGCACTTTTATATCACTATTCGTATTACTGATTGCCAGGTTAGCTGATACCCATGCTCATACAAGAATACCTTCTCGAACACCACCGGAATCTTGAAATTCCAAAAGAGATTGAGGTAAAGCCGTCTCATAAATATGACAGTTCTTTATTCCACCAGGATTATCACATATTCTAAGAGAAACAGGTGTGACCAGGTTCCACCGCCAGCTTATAAAATTACTTTCAGGAACACGTGTTACTTAGTTGCTCATATTCTCAAACCCACCAGCAAATATTCTAATTAAATTGTAACCCTTTTTTGAAAGCTAAATCTCCCAAAGCAGTTATACCTCACACACACGCACACACACACACACACACACATATATATATATATATATATATAATGAATATATATATATATAATGAATATATATATATATATATATATATATATATTTATATATATATACTGTATATTCATATATTTATGTATATACATGTAAATATAAATGTGTGTATACATATTATATATATATATATATATATATATATATATAATAATAATAATAATAATAATAATAATAATAATAATAATAAAATAAATAAATAAATAAATAAATAAAAAGTAGGTATGGTTACCTTTAACGGGCAATTATTCTTTTTTTTTATATCAATCTACTTGATGTATCTCCTCCAATCCCCAACGGTATAACGCCCTTCTCCTCTCCGTCTCCCGTACCACTGATTAGAAAAAAAAAATGGAGAGGCATAGTGTGAGAAAAATAATAATAATAATAATAATAATAATAATAATAATAATAATAATAATAATAATAATAATAATAATAATAATAATAATAATAATAATAATAATAATAATGATAATAATAATGATGATAATAATAAATTATTATTATTATTATTATTATTATTATTATTATTATTATTATTATTATTATTATTATTATCAGTAGTAGAAGTGGTAGTAGTATTCTATTGGTTGTAAATGCTATGTATTTTCTTCATCAATGATGTTAATTGATACTGTATATGAAATTCCTATGAAAAGAAGTAAATTCATTGAATTTATGATTAGTTTATTTAAAGCAATTTATGGTAATGAAGGAATTACATGAAATATATTTTTTCATTGACCATAAATTATTTTAAGTTTTTATTTTTCATGGAACATGTTTTTTACACTAAAAGGAACGACTGGAAATTTCAGGGAAATTTATTGAGAATTTGGCATTAATTTATGTTAAAAGTGACAATCCTAATATTGAAGTCAGAAATAAAATGAATGATGTTTTGTTTGTATACATCTACAGAGTTGAATTAGTAAAAATTAGTAAAAATTAGTAGGTTGGCCAGGGCACCAGCCGCCCGTTGAGATACCACCACTAGAGAGGTATTGGATCCTTTGACTGGCCAGACAGTAATGCATTGGATCCCTCTCTCTGGTTACGGCTTATTTTTTATTTGCCTACACTTACACAGAATAGTTTGGCCTATTCTATACATATTCTCGTCTTTCCTCATACACCTGACAACAATGAGATACTTAACACTTCTTCACCCAAGGGGTTAATTACTGTACTGTAATTTGTTCAGTGTACTTTCCTCTTGGTAAGGGTAGAAGAGACTCTTTAGCTGTGGTAAGCAGCTCTTCTAGGAGAAGGACACTCCAATATTAAACCACTGTTCTCTAGTCTTGGGTATTGCCATAGCCTTTGTACCATGGTCTTCCACTGTCTTGGGTTGGAGTTCTCTTGCTTGAGGGTACACTCAGGCACACTATTCTATCTTATTTTTTTTTCTTCCTCTTGTTTTTTTTAAATGGTGTGTTGGGCAGGCTTAATAGAAGGGCCATGGATGCCTGGTGGTTTATCAAGAGGTTGTCTTTTCATTTTTCTGATTCTTTTTCTTCTCAAAACCATCCTTACTGTCCTCCCTTCAGTTGAAGTGGCTATCCTGGAGGGTATTTAGCCTTGCATGGTGTATCGGCTCCTCCATGTTGACCAGTTTTTTCCGACTTTTTACTATAGTCTATGGGTATCATCAATCACTTTGTTTATAATTCTGTACCTATTGTTTTTGTTATAATTCTTGTTAATCTAGTTTTTAAGTATGATGTCTCTTTTTTATTTCTATTAATTCTTATGCTGTCTGGAGACATAGAGCAAAATCCGGGACCAGTACGTCCTAGATTTCGTCAATGTCGTCTTCTGTATTGTAATATTCGTGGTCTTCATGCAAATATCCAAGACCTTACTGTTGCGTCCAGACAGTATAATATTCTTTTGTGCTCAGAAACTTTGGTTTCTAATATGAGGCACTCATCTGAGCTCCTTATAACTGGTTTTAAGAAGCCAATAATGTTGAAACGTGATGCCATCCCTAGGGCCAGGGGAATGGCGGTGTATATTAGGACCGAGTACCCTGCTTCTCATAAGTCCTGCTATCAATGTGGATGTCATGAGATTCAGGTAATAAAAGTTTGTGGCAGGCATAACAACTTTTATTTATGTTCGATTTACCGGAATACAGACATGGATGATTCTATCTTCGATTGTCTTCTTACCATTATGGCTAAGATACAAGAAGATGATAGAAAGGCTTCTTTTGTCTTTGTTGGGGATTTTAATGCTCACCATAGGGAGTGGTTAAGTTCTATCTCTCCTACCGATCGCCATGGCTTAAGAGCTTTAGACTTTGCCTTTGAATCAGGCTGTGAGCAAATCATAAATGAAGCTACTCACAGGTCTGGTAATTGCTTGGACCTCGTATACACTGACTCCCCTGGCGTTATAACTGGTAAGGTTGGTTCTCCAGTCGGGACATCTGATCATGCCTTGATTTCATTATTAGAGAAGACTGAGCAGCCTGTCCCTGATATATCATATTCTTGTAAAATTTATACGAAATCCCAAGCAGACTGGAATGGGATTTTACATGATCTTTTGTGCTTGAATTGGTCACAATTATATAATAGTGTAGATCCTGTTGTCCCTTTGAATGAGAATCTAGTCAACATAATTGATAGGCGTATCCCTTCTCGTGTGCTAAGGGACCGAGTGAAGGACAAACCGTGGTTCAATGATGATTGTAGACGTGCTTTTTTGGAGAAGCAGGAGGCCTATCAACTTTGGAAGGGTAACAGATCAGATTTGACCTGGAACAGCTATACTCAGCTTCGAGCTTTTGCTCAGAGAGTTTATGCCTCAACTGAAAAGGAGTACAATTTAACCATAAAAGAAACACTTTCTGGTACAACTCAGGAACATAAATGGTGGTCTACCCTTAAATCTGCACTCTTTGGTGTAGATGCAACAGTTCCTCCTTTACTTAAACCAGATGGCTCAGTCACTCACTGTCCAAAGGAAAAGGCAACCCTTTTGGCTGATGTTTTTGACAGTAAACAGAGTAATGAAAAACTTGAACTTCCTCATTCCTGTTTTCCTGAGGCTAAACTAACTAGTTTAGCTTTTCGATCTCGTGAGATTAAAGCTCTGTTGATGGACCTTGATGCTTATGGAGGTGTAGACCCAAATGGTATTTTTCCTTTGTTTTTTATAAAGACAGCAGATATCTTAGCTCCAAAGTTATCTGTTATTTTGCGCAAGTTAGCAAGAAGAGGAGCTTTTATCACTAGTTGGAGAATTGGTAATGTTACTCCTCTATGTAAATGTGTTTGTGGTAGCTCAAATTCCACTGATTACCGCCCAATTTCCATAACTCCCATATTATCTAAAGTTTTTGAACGTCTTCTGGCAAAACGTCTTAATGGGTTTACTGAGGGTAATCATCTACTCCCTAGTTTGCAATTTGGTTTTCGTAAAGGCCTTGGAGCATGTGATGCCCTTCTTACAATCTCCAATGCTGTACAGAAATCCCTTGATTGTGGTCGGGAAGTTCGTATGATTGGTCTTGATTTTAGTGCTGCCTTTGACCGTGTTAATCATGAGGCCCTTGTTTTCAAACTGAAACAGTTGGGAGTGGGTGGGTCGTTTCTTAGCATTATTATTGATTTTTTAAGTAATAGATCTCAAAGAGTTGTTGTTGATGGGCACCATAGTGATTATAGGAATGTGATATCCGGTGTTCCACAGGGTAGTGTTCTTGGCCCATTACTTTTCATACTATATACACATGACATGTGGTTTGGCCTAGAAAACAAGCTTGTTGCATATGCAGATAATGCTACTCCCTTTGCATCAATTCCATCCCCTGAATGTAGATCTAGGGTTGGTGCAAATTATGGGGTATGAAGTTGAATCCTAACAAAACTCAAAGTATGATTGTAAGTAGGTCAAGGACGGTGGTTCCTCAACATCCGGATCTCAGTATTGATAATGTTTTTTTAAATGTGTGTGACTCTTTCAAAATTTTGGGTGTGATTCTCGACAGTAGGTTTACTTTTGAGAAACATATAAGGTGTGTGTCTTCTTCAATTTCACAAAAAATAGGCTTATTGAGAAAGTCTTTCAAGATTTTCGGTGATCAATCTATTCTGAATAAGTGTTTTAATTCTTTCATTCTACCTTGTTTTGAGTATTGTTCTCCTGTCTGGTCTTCAGCTGCTGATTCTCATCTTAATTTGTTGGACAGAAACTTACGGTCTATTAAATTTCTTATTCCTGATCTAGATATTAATCTCTGGCACCGTCGTTCAATTAGTTCATTATGCATGTTGCATAAGATTTTTCACAACTCTGACCATCCTTTACATTCAGATCTCCCTGGACAATTCTATCCTG
>NC_090760.1:51783684-51786184 GCF_036898095.1 Palaemon carinicauda | reverse complement strand
TATATATATGTGTATATATATATATATATATATATATGAATAGATATATATATATATATATATATAATTATATATATATATATATATTTATTCATATATATATATATATATATATGTATATATATATATATATATATATGAATAAATATATATATATATATATATATATATATATTTATTCATATTATATATATATATATATATGTATATATATATATATATATATATATATAAAATCTCTTCCTATGCCTCATGACGCAAAGGCCTAAGTTATATAGCGCTTGTCGTCTTTGTTTTGACGTTTTAAATCAATATATCTCCATTCATCATCTACTTCCACGCTTCATAGTCTTCAGCAATGTAGACCTGGTTCTTTCATCTCTTCTAATGCCTTTTGGAGCCCAGTTAAAAGTGTGTGAATTAATCTCTCTTGGGGAGTGCGTTGAACATGACCAAGCCATCTCCATCGACCCCTCACCATGATATCATCCACATATGGTAGTATCTCTTATAGTTTTATTTACAATCTGGGGCTGCTATTTAGCTCCCAATATTTTTTCGAGGGTTTGTTCTCAAATGTGCGAAATCTTGTGGATATTGTTTCATTGTCATATCAAGACTCAAGTCCATACAGTAACATCGATCTCAATAAAGTGATATATTACCTAGTTTTTATATGTAGTTTTGGGGGATTTAAAATACAGGTTTCACTTAACTTAGCCATTGCCTGATTTGCTTTTTTTTCCAATTTTAAAGATCCTCTTTTAGTGTTTCTAAATATTTAAATGATATTTCCTCTTCCATTACATATTCCGTTTTCATCATATCTGTCTTTCCTCTATTGATCTTCAGCCTAATTTCAAGAGATATTTCATGCATAATGGTAAGCAATCTTTGAAAGTCCAGTGGTGTTCTGCTAATAAGGACTGCATCATCAGCATACTATAGGTCAGATAATTTCCTGTTACCAATCCAGTCAAATCCTTCTCCACCATCCTCAACTGTTCTATGCATTACAAAATCCATGAGGAAGATAAACAACAGAAGTGCTATTACTGGATTGATTCTTATATGTAAAGGACAAGCAAGTAAGGTTAAAGGTCAATTGGAAATGCCAATAATTATTTTTGAATAATTGTCCAGATACGCTGGGAGTCACTTCATTGTTGGCTAGTATCATCTCAGCAGTTATTCAATAGTATCCAGGTTCTTTCCATCTCCTGAGATTTTTAATGATATCTTTGACTTCAAACATTAAGGTCTTCCTCAGTTTCAGGTATATCAGACAATCATTCCCTTACAATCTCTTATTATAACCTCACCAAAGAGTTCCATCCAACGATGTCTTTCTTTTTTTTTTGGTTTTATAACTGACCCATCTCTCTTTTTGATGGGTATATGTTTTCTTCATCTTCTTCCAGTAGAGATTTCATTATTAATTCCATGAACAATTCTTACACCATAGCCACTCCTTGAATTCAAAGCTTTGTCAGCCTCATCCTCTTTCCTGTCGAAATATTTTCTTCAGTCATTCCTTGCTTCGATTTTGACTCCACTATCATTACTGAAATACTTAGCCTGGTCTAACTTGTGGTTTTTATTACTTCCTAGAAAATTATCAGCAATCAATTTTTTGTCTCTTTTTTATAGTATCCCACGTATCATTTGATACTCTTGGGTTTCTCCTTGTGACAGCATGTCCCAAGGTTCACTACCAACTTCACTATATATATATATATATATATATGTGTGTGTGTATGTCTATACACACAAACACACACACACACACACACACACATATATATATATATATATATATCATATATATATATATATATATATGTATATATGTATATGTATATATATACACATACACACACACCACACCACACCATATATATATATATATATATCTCTGCATGTATATATATATATATATATATGTGTGTGTGTGTGTGTATATATTTGTGTGTTTGTGTGCGCGTGTGTGTGTATGTATGTTTGTGTGTTTGTGTGCGCGTGTGTGTGTGTGTGCGCGTGCGGGTGTGTGTGTGCGCACGCGTTTGTGTGTATTTCAAACAAGTCACAAAAGCCCATTAGTATCCAATTCACTTTCCCACGGGCTCACAGATCTAAAGGAATTTTCATTAATGATAGAGAATTATCTTACGAAGGATTCAAATATTAATACAGAACAATAGCCTTTAGCTCACTCGGTTGTGAGGAGAGATATAGAGTTTGTTCCGGACGTTCTACATTCAATACGGTTGAATTCATGATTTGTACTAAGAAACGAAATCAACCATCTCCACCATTACATTTGATTGGTACGTGTCTAACACTTGGCTGTTTTATGATAATTATATCACTAACACTTGGCAATGTTCGTTTCTTCAAAAACCCTTGTCCATTAGAGGTATTCATCGTTACACGAATTTCTCAATGTTTATGTGATTCCGCAGCAAAGGAAATTTGTAATCAAAGGGGTATTTTGTGCCGT
>NC_090760.1:51750561-51773061 GCF_036898095.1 Palaemon carinicauda | reverse complement strand
TGCTGCTTCAATTTTCTCCCTCACTGTTGATGGGGGCTCGAGATTTCTCCGTTTTTTCATGAGGTTCTTTGTGTCTTCCGAGAATTTGCTGTTGTCAGAGGGTTTTGTGTCCTGGAACTTCTTTGCTACTTCTTTCAGGGGGATAATGATGTTATTATTCAAGTTTTCAAGATCAGTTTCGTTATTCTTTCGGTCTTCTAAATTTCCAAGAATCTCGTAGCGGTATTTTAACTCTATCTGAAAAGTAGATTTAAGAGCTTCAGGTACTTTGATATGTTCTGGTCTTAAGAAGAATAGTTTTTGCCTTTCTTGTTTGGTGTTGATTTGGACTTTACATCTTATCATCCTGTGATCACTGCCTACATTGACTTGGTTCAGGACATCAATATTTTTAACTATATTATGTTTGTCTACCAGTATGTAGTCTATTTCCTTACGTGTTTCATGGTTTGGGCTTCGTCATGTCCATCTCTGGTTTTCACTCTTTTGAAAAAATGTGTTCATGATCTTGAAGTTATGTGCTACAGCAAAATTTATCAAGTCATCTCCCCTTTCATTTCTCTCCCCATATCCAAATTTGCCAACGCAATCCTCATTCCCTTTTCCAATTTCAGCATATATATATATATATATATATATATATATATATATATATATATATATATATATATATATATATATATATATATATATATATATGTGTGTGTGTGTGTGTGTGTGTGTGTATGTATTTATATACATATGCATGTATAGATTCATATATACATACGCACACACAAATATATATATATATATATATATATATATATATATATATATATATATATATATATATATATATATATATATATATATATATATACATATATATATATATATATATATATATATATATATATATATATATATATATATATATACATATATTTAAATATTTATATATATGAATATTCATATATATATATAAATATATATATATATATATATATATATATATATATATATATATATATATATATATATATATATATATATATATATATATATATATATATATATATGTGTGTGTGTGTGTGTGTGTGTGTGCGCGCGCGTGCGTATGTATACTGTATATGAATCTACGCATGCATATGTATATAAATACAATATATATATATATGTATATATATATATATATATATATATATATATATATATATATATATATATATATATATATATATATATATATGTGTGTGTGTGTGTGTGTGTATGTATTTATATACATATGCATGTATAGATTCATATATACATACGCACACGCAAATATATATATATATATATATATATATATATATATATATATATATATATATATATATATATATATATATATATATATATATATATATATATATATATATATATGCATATATATGTATATATATATATATATATATATATATATATATATATTTAGATATTTATAAATATGAATATATATATATATATATATATATATATATATATATATATATATATATATATATATATATATATATATATATAGATATATATATATATATATATATATATATATATATATATATATATATATATTCCAATGTCTTGGGTTAGAGTTATCTTGCTTGAGGGTACACTCAGGAACACTATTCTATCTAATTTCTCTTCCTCTTGTTTTGTTAAATTTTTATAGTTTATATAGGAAATATTTATTTTAATGTTGTTACTGTTATTTAAGTATTTTATTTTTCCTTGCTTCCTTTCCTCAATGGGCTATTTTCCCTGCTGGGGCCCTGGGTTTATAGCATCCTGCTTTTCCAACTAGGGTTGTAGTTTAGCAAATAATATATATATGTATATATATATATATATATATATATATATATATATATATATATATATATATATATATATATATATATATATGTATATATATATATATATATATATATATATATATATATATATATATATATATATACATATATATATATATATATATATATATATATATATATATATATATATATGTGTGTGTGTGTGTGTGTGTGTATATATGAATATATATATATATATATATATATATATATATATATATATATATATATATATATATATATATATATATATATATATATATATATATATATATATATATATATATATATATATATATATATATACTGGATATATGAATGTATCTCAATCGGTGTGGGTATGTGTGTGTCAGACGTTCCTGTGGTGTCCCTGTTTATCCTATTTCTACAACACGCTCTACACTCTTACATGCAAACTACAACCAATCCTCAAGAGTTGTAAATAATCCACGAGCAGATATATAGTAAAATTTAGAGTAATTTGTTTCAATGCACTAAGTTTGGAGGCAACAAAAGCAGATCTATTTCCCAACTTATGAGTAAACGCTGACATACTATTCATACAAGAAACGCTCAAAAACTCCTTCTTACCAAAAACCCCAAACATGCACTTGAATATTTCCTACGGAAATGCAATAATGCTCGATGGACGTTTATTATATAATATAACAGAGATCTCTCTGCTGTGGGAATTAAGATCGTTCAGGTAGACTCTATACACATGAATATCATGTCAGTTTGTAAACCACCACCTGCACCCTTTGCGTGGCCTTAAATCGACCATGCAATGGCTGCTCCTAGAATGGTTCAACAGGAAACATGTTAGTTGTAGTACATTGAAAGTATTGAAAATAAAGCAGTCCTTACCGTAATGGACTGCAACCTTAAAAAGAGTATCTGTGACTATGACCAAAATGGCCATAATGGAGAGGCGGGTGAGGAGTGGCCCATAACACATGAGCTCACCATCTTGAGTGCTCGTTGGAGAGGAAGATACAACTCAGAACTGACTTTTGTTTCTTTTGAATACCACCATATCTTTGAAAAGATCATATGTAATCGAATTCATTAACAACAACACCAGCCAATGGCAATCGACACAAAGCCTGTTATCAGATCCAAAGAGACCAATCAAACAATCCCCAGATTTAAAGCTACTACCGCAAAGTAAAATGGTAATAGCACTCAAGTAATATAGAAGCAGAAATATCAAATCCTCCTGATCCTCAGCAATATGACACTGGTTTATCATTATTGTAAAAGGCTGCAAAGAGCAACATCCTTAGAGGCTGCAAAATTATTTACATCCCTGGCCTCAATGACCAAAGCAAAGAACTGTACAAAATATAAATTGAGGCTTATAATGAAGATCCATTTACCAACAATACAATTGGACTTGGAGAAACTCTACTTAACTTATTTAACAACGAAATATGTTAACCCTGGCAAGAAAATATACCCAACATAAATTTGACTCATAATAGCAAAAAAGGTTGGGCCACCATAAAAAATTCAGCTCTGAGCAAAGCCAGCCAAGAACAACTGCAGTCATCCCCAATGGAATGGCTCACCAACTCTTGCTCAATGGAAAGCCAAACAACAAAGAAAGGGTATACTTAAAGAAAATGATGAACAAGGAACGAAATATGTCTGATAGTAACCAGTTTTTCCTACCATCCAAGTATTGAATATGGCAATGAAATTTCTTAAAACTTCGAAAGCACCTGGATTAGATGAAATTACAGTTGAGATGATCCTACACTTTGGTGAAAAGACAAAAGAATGGGTCGCTGTACTATACAATAAATCTGCAACAAATTATCGAACACCATAGGATTAGAGAAGAGCCAAAGTAGTAGCATTGCTAAAATTTTGTCTCCCACAGGTTACAGATCAATATCACTGCTATGCATCACTTATAAATTGTAAGGACACCTGATAATATCCCGAATATCTCCAAATGTCGAAGGAAAATTGCCACCCATCTAAGCAGGCTTCCCACCAGGTCGATCATGCGGCAGCCAGGTTCTGAATTTAACTCAGTACATTGAGAATAGATTTGCAAAGAAACAAATAGCTTTGGTAGCCATTGCAGACCTTACAGCTGCATACAATACAGTCAATCACCAGGCACTTTCAAAAGTAGCCCAAATAGTCGAAGATGCAAACAGTACAAATCATAATTCACTCCTTGATATTTACGGTTCTCCAGCGATAGGGACAGCAAGTGAGCAGGGGGAGGAACCAGAAAGAACAGTGTCCCACAGGCCTCTGCACTGACTCCAATTTTGTTTAACATTTATACAAATGACCAACCCGAGTTTCAGGCTATAAAAAGATTCATTTATGCAGACGACCTATGCATTGTTACACAGTCATGAATCTTTGAAAAAATAGAGACTATCAAGAGCTTTATCATCTCACAGTATACTATATAAGATGACGCCTAAATGCAAACCCACTTAAATGCAGGTATGCACATTCCAACTTAACAATCACGAAGGTAACCGGAAACTAAAGATCATATCGAAAAAAAAAAATTATTATATATCCTCCAATATCCAGTATATCTAGATGTTACTCTAGACAGATGTCTTAGTTTTAAAGGACACACAAACTAACTAAAGAAACCGGGAACAACCTACTTAGCAAATTAGTTAACGGAAGCAGGGAAGTTAAACCAAAAGCTTTTACGCAAATAGCTCTAGCATTCTGCTATTCTACTGTAGAATACTTTTCACAGGTGTTGGGAAGATCAAAAATTGAATCCAGAGCTAAATAGAGCCTGTCAAATAATCACGGGTACATTAAAGGCAACACACCTAATACATCTTTATAGACTGGCTAGTATCGCACCACCTCAAATTCCATGATATGCTTTTACCAAAAATGAAAGTGTCAAACTGATCAGTGGTCCAAGGCATCCAATTCATGGACATCCGGAAACAAGATGGCATCTAAAATCAAGAAAAAGTTTCATGGTCGGGGAGGGTCTTGAACATTTAAACCATGCTGCCTAGAGATTGATGAAATGGAAGAAGAGTGACTGTAATTCAACCAATAAAGCTCTACCTGACCATAGCAAATATCTACCTTATGAAGCAGCCCCGAATAGAAACGAGTGAACCACCTTAAATAAGGAAATCTCCAAGGTCGGGAAAACAACATATAAACTTCAGAAGTGGTGATATGTTACCACATCCTCCGATGCTGCCTGCTAGGACATGCATGTTCTGATGTAGATCTACAAGAGCCAAATGACAGATCCATCCTTTGAATATACAAATGGAACGATAAGAGATGATGATGATACGCTCACATGCTGTAATTATATATATATATATATATATATATATATATATATATATATATATATATATATATATATATATATATATATATATATATATATATTTATTTATTTACATATATGTAAATATATATTTATGTATATATATAAATATATATATATATATATATATATATATATATATATATATATATATATATATATATATATATATATATATATATATATATAAACATACAGACACACACATATATATATATATATATATATATATATATATATACATATATATATATATATATATATATATATATATGCATATATATATATATATATATATATATATATATATATATATATATATGTATATATATATATATATATATATATATATATATATATATATATATATATATATATATATATATATATATATATATATATATATGTATATATACATTTGAATATATCTATATATTTATTTATATTCATATATATATATATATATATATATATATATATATATATATATATACATATACATATATACATATGTATATATATATATATATATATATATATATATATATATACATATATATATGTATATATATATATATATATATATATATATATATATATATATATAGTAAATATGTAGATATCTAAATAAATAGCCTGCGTTTATATATATATATATATATATATATATATATATATATATATATATATATATATATATATATATATATATATATATATATATATATGTATATATATATGTGTGTGTGTGTGTATGTGTGTGTTTGTGTGTGTGTGTGTATTTGAGTTACAATAATGAAATTTAATGTGAAAACTGTAACACCTTTGTGTTATGTTGAGGTAAGTTTTCTGTCCATATTTAATTTCTTGATTACGACTTTGTAAATTTAGGATATATTCCTTGAAGCAAACAATAAAATTAAACTTATAGTTAAACTTCAACTTATCGATCGTCAGCTGAAGCTAAGAGAATTAATTTTCCTCTGGCTGAAACATATTAGTAATCATTAGTAACAATAACAAAGGGCCTTGGTATATAAAACAGAAAAAAAAAGGAAAAATATAGTTATTCGATATCTGTGACATAAAATGTTTACTGCTATATAGATAATTATTAAATAAACTTGTAAATAATTACCAATAATTTTCCTCTAGGTAAATATTAAGATTCACATTATTTCATTATTATTATTTCTACTTTTTTCTTCAAATTTACCAGTATCCTTATACTTGGTGAAAATAAGTAGTTCATATACCGGTTGTCAGCTTCCTTTGAAGATTAAAAAAATGTATTAAAAAAGTTGACCTTTTTATATAAATATGCGACTGTCTATAATAAGATTTATGCTCATACTCGTTGTTTGAAAGTTTATTGGACACTTAGGCCATTGCGTTTCTCGTCCCATGTTCACAAGTACCACCATTTTTAAATATGATCAGCGTCCGAGCTAGGACCAATGCGGACCAAGTAAAGGGTATTGATCATTCAACTATAGAGATAAAAACTACAAGGTAAGTAGGGTACAGGTGACACAAAACTATCTGGCAGTGAGTGAGATTGAACTTACAACCCATGAAATGTGAGTCGGGTGTCATGGGTAGATAGAATAATATAGGAAAGAATGTTAAAACACGTGATTTTTCTACTCTTAGAGAAGCAGAGAGAGAGAGAGAGAGATAAGGTCCCGCTATTGTTTATTGAAGCTGCCATCGTCAAGTTATGTGCCTAGGTTGGAGGTCTTTGAGCACAACGAGCCCCTGTCTATAGAGGACCAAGGAACCCATAAGAGAAGATTAACCCATTTCTTCCCCAATTTTTTTTTTCTTTGGATTTCAAATTTTTACACTAAATCTAGTTCATAAGGATCCAAAATCAGTAGAATACATAATTTTTTTCAGCTGCATTCATTGTACAATGAATAATGGAGTGTGACATATATGTCACGCTAGGCAGTAACGAGTACATTTGGGGGAAATATGAAAAATTCTGCTCTATTTTGAAAGGTTTATTGTTTGCTGTTATATAAGTGACATAACTAAATACAAAAGAAGTCTACTGTTTTCATACATGAACTACCGTGGTAACAACCACCAAATGAATGGAATTTGAAAATTACAATAAAAAAACAAGCCAAAAGAAATAGTCATTGTATTAAATCTTGTACTTAGAATCAAAACAAAGATTAAATTGCCAGTTCAAAATGCTATTATATAATAATCAACTTTTCATTGCAACTGATACATCATGTGGCACATCATTGAAGTCTATTTTGTGTGAAATGCTAAATTGCAAGACAAACACAGACCTACATCACACTTATTACACTGACTGGAAGGAGATTTGCTACACAGATTTCCAGCACATCTACGTCTTTTCTTGTTTGGGGTCTCTATCAGGTAGTGTTCTATTCCATCAAAACGAATGTCATCAAGAACTCTCTTACAACCTGTTTCCCCCTGGGAAGGTCTCCCAGGCCCTTTAGGAGGGATCCCATATCTCTTCAGATAGCTTTCAGCAATCTGTTCTTTGAAATCTAGCTGAGGTAAACATCCACCTGACTTTTTATGAGGAATCCAAGCATTTTGCACTGATACATCTAATAACCAGGTAAAAATACACCACCACCACTTCTTACCCCTAATAGATACTCTATAATTATTCACATTCTGGTCTTGACGGTCAGTTCCACCCATGTGGTTATTGTATTCTCGAATAACTAATGGGCAGTCAACTTCAATATTTTTTTTTCTCTTTTTGAGAGTATCTTTTCACCTTACTAAGGGGTTCCCTTCCATGAGCAGTTGATGCAATGGTGACAACCGAATTATCCATCCATCTGCATAATGAAATGTTATTTGCCTTATCTATGATGAAGTCTGATATTCCCCTTTTTTCTTTTTTCATATCAGAAACTGCTTTCAAAGGGCATTTTTTCAGCCTATTGTCTCTTATTGTTCCCGTAGCAGTATAGTTTTGCTCACTCGGGTGTTGGAGAAGAGGAAAAGAGGTAAAAAGATTATCAAAGTAATAGCTGTATGGGAATTGTATTTTATCATCTGGCAATGACTTTATATTTTTCAGAACAGTGGCTCCACATTTGCCAAACGCTTTCTCCTCATATGAATTACCTTCATATGTTTTACCTTGGTATAAGTCAAAGCTTACCAAATAGCCTGCATCAGTATTCAGGCACCAAACTTTATAACCAAAGCGTATTGGTTTGTTTCGAATACACTGCTTGCATCCATGGCGGCCAAAATATTCAACCATTGCCTCGTCATGAGATAGATGCTGCTCTGGTTGAAAATGAGACAAAAATCGAGTGGAAAGTAGCCTTATCAGGGGACGGAGTTTAGCATATTTATCTGAATCATCAAGATTAGTATTATCTGCTAAATGTATGAACTGCATTATTTTATCAAATCTGTTCCTTCTCATTGCAGAATACACTGCCTCATTTCTAGTCACTGGAGAATTCTTCCAGTAAAGTCTCCGTGATGGAACTGGAACAATGCCAGATAAAAGTAATATGCCAAGGAAAACCTTTAGTTCTTTTTCATTTGTTGAGAAGGAAATTTCTCCCTTGTAACGAGCATAAAGAGCTGACTGTTCTATTATCAATCTGAAAACTTCCTCATCAAAAAACAATTCGAATAATTCACATGGTGATAAGTTCCGGTATTGACTGTAATTCGCCTCAGGAAAAATTGGTTTTGGTGAAGAAAATGTTGCCTTTCTAGTCCACTTTGGAGTTTTGAAGCAATAACTAGAGTCATCATAGTTCTCCAAGTCCTCTCCTAAATTTCCATGCCGAACTCCATTTGGAAGAGCTGCTTCACCTGCAGCATCTAATTGTTTACCAGAGAGATTATCAATTAGACCACCTTGATCTTCATCAGCAGAATCTTCGTCAGTCAGACCATCATCAGCAGGCTCAATAAAAACATCTGCAGCAATATCTTCTTTCTCTAACTCTGCTAGTATTTCATTGACAGCCAGAGACCTGAAAAAAAAATAAAAACGTGTTATCTCTGGATTAAATTTAACAAAGTAACTTATTAATAAGTTAAAATAACTAAAAGTGTAGTAACGTAAAGTAAAAGAAAGAAAATGAAGCCATAGAATGTTTTATATCACTAGAAAAATATTACTATCAGTTTAAATACAGTAAAATAGAAAAAGGCATAAATGTCCCTATATCATCCTAGCGTAACATATATGTCACAGAAAATATAAAATGCACTGCTGCCAATATTATAAATCTTAGATATTCATTATTAGCACAGACATTTCTCTATAGCCATATTTCAAGTATTTTATCAAAAAACAATACAATATATCTAATGAAAATGGCAAAATAATACTCACTTTTTGCCTGAACTCATTTTCACACCGGAGCAAAAACAGCACTTCTGCAGAGAACGGTGTCACTCCCTTGAATGAACTTCTATTCCTGTAAAAACTTGTATGCAAGTAGATACATGTATTAGCTCTCATACATAGGACCTATCATGAAACAAGTTTCAACATGTAAACGTGTGGTGTAAGTTAACTGAACATATGTTCTACGTAACATATATGTCACGCTAGTACAAAATGGGTTAAGTGTGTTTGTCGCCGAAGAGAAGTACATTAGCCGAAGGAGTCAACTTTATGAAATTTGATTACACCAGCAGAGCGTTCGTCTAGGTGTTATCAGCGGTTTCAAGGAACACCAATGAGGATGAAGAAACGAGAAAATTTCCTTATATGGACCTGTCCATAGTTAACCCCTCCCATACAGGGATATATAAACTTCCACGCGATCAAGAGAGGGAGACTGTACGAAAAAGAGACGAGGAAGAAACCCAAGAAAGGAGAGAGAGAGGGCGAACAAGCTGAGCGAAGGAGAGAAGGCGTAAGGACGAGAATGCAGACGTAACCAGCTTTGTCCGAGATGTCCTAACGAGTTGCCTCCCGCCCTCATTACCCCCGACGAGCCGCCAGACCTGAAAACATCTCCGTTCCTGTCAACCGTCGAGAGCTGCTGCGAAGAGTAGTATATTCTTTTTGTATTATTTATCTACCATCTTGACTGTTCCCCTGTTTTGCTGGAGTGTAGTTTAATCAAATGATTTTCTTTGTTTAGTTCAGTGCTTCCTAAGTACTCAATCAAGAAACATTCACCTTTGTCTAGTTGTAAATAAAATTATGTTTTCTTTTGCGAGTTTTCTTTCTATATTTCCTACTGTCTCTAATTGGTTGTAGTTGAAATGTCCCCATTTCATTAATTAATTCAACAGAATCTGGTTCGATCCCCACGAGGATCGTAACAGTTGGCGACCTTTGCCAGAATTTTCGACTACATAACCAATTGAAACAGGGAGAATATAGAAAGAAACAGAATGAGTGCGATTACGAGAGATTTGATAGATTCAGGTAAACTTCTTGGTCTAGATGGCGATGATCTCCGTGATTATGTTATTAAGAGAGAACAGGAAACGTTTGAGAGAGATGAAAGAGCAGCTGAAAGAGAAGAAAATGAAAGAAAGCGAGAAGAAAATGAAAAACAGCGTAAGCATGAGTTAGAAATGGCTCGTTTAAGACAAACTCTTCATAACAGGCGGTCAGGTAGCAGATCAGGGAGCAATTCATCTTTAAATAGTGACACTGATAGTTTAGATATGAGTGCAGTGCTTAAACTTATACCGAAATTTGATGAGGAAGATGTTACGAAATATTTTGTCTTTTGAAAAGTTAATGAACAGAGTAGGTGCTCCTAAAAGACAGTGGACTTTATATTTACAATCAGTTTTAAGTGGTAAAGCACATTCTGTGTATAGTTGTTTGTCTGATGATGAAAGTAAAGATTATGAAACTGTGAAAGAAACCGTACTTAGTGCATACAGATTGGTACCAGAGGCGTACCGTAAGAAGTTTAGAAGTTTGAAGAGAGATGATACTAGTACTTATGTAGAGTACGGAAAGAAGTTAGAAAGATCGTTTTGTGATTGGTTGACTTCCGCTGAAGTCGATGATTTTGAAGATCTCAAGAACTTAGTTTTGTTAGAAAGTATCAAAGATAACATATCTCCAGACATCAAATTATATATAGAAGATAGGCGTGAAACATCTTTTGCCGGTGCTACGAGATTAGCAGATGAGTACAGTCTCACACATGGTTTAAGTGGCAGTAAAAAGAAAAACGATCTTTTGTCAAGTAAGGCACAACATAGTAAAAGTAGTTCTAGCAATAACGATAATAGGAACAGGGATTATTATCATTATTATTGTTACACGTGTGGGAAGGAAGGTCATATTTCTCGGTACTGTAGGAGCCAATGGGCAGTCAGTAATTCAGAGGTCATTTGTTACAATTGTAATAAGAAAGGTCATATAGCTAGGAATTGCACAGTAGAAAGTACGAATGTGAAAAAACCTGTGTCACTAGTTAATAATCTTTCTTCGGGAAGGAATAGTCTCTTGAAAGAAACGAGGAAACATTATGGTGAATTTTTGTCTGAAGGTTTAATTTCTTCTCTTAAAGGAGGTGATTCGAGGGAAGTAGTTTTGCTTAGAGATACGGGAGCGGCCGTATCACTCGTTAGGAGAGAGAGTGTACCAAGGAATGTAATAATCAGCATGAAAGAAAAAGTTATGCTAGGTGGGTTTCCGAACACTTGTGTAGTTTGTCCTTTGTTAAAGATGAAATTGGAAAGTCAGTTAGTAACAGGAGATGTAAAACTAGCAGTCGTGGATACTTTGCCCGTAGACGGCGTTGACATTATTGTTGGCAATGATTTAACTACCTCCAAGTGTGTGAATCCTATTTTAAGTGAAGTTCAAGTGCCTGAGATGATAGTAACCAGGTCAGGATTAGATACAGATATTGACTACGGTCATAGGTTGTTCGAGGATTCGAACGTAGGTAATAGAGGCAGTGACGATGAGCTTAGCATGAGTGTAGCTGAGGAAACTGACTTTACGAATGTTGATGATGTGAACAGAGATGATGATGTAGCTGTCGAAAGAAGTGATGTGCAGATTAGTGTTTCAGAAACTAGCTTATTGAGTAAGGATGAACTAGTTAGGATGCAGAGGGAAGATGAAACACTAACTAGAATTTTTGATTGTGAATTGGATGATGAACCTGAAAATGTTTGTAAGGAAACATTTAGTTTAAAAGACGAACTTTTGTGTCGCTATGTTCGCCCTAAGACAGGTAGCAAAGAAGAGGTCATAGAGCAATTAGTAACTCCTAGGAAACTTCGTGAATCAATTTTGAAATTAGCACATGATGAACAAGGACATTTAGGAGTAAATAAAACATTCAAGTGTATAACTAAAACGTACTTTTGGCCTAAAATGAAAAGTGATGTGAAGAGATATGTTTTAAGTTGTCACGAATGTCAAATGGCTGGCAAACCTAATCAAGTAATTCCCCGGGCCCCGTTATGTAATATCCCATCGGTAGGAGAACCTTTTGAGAATGTCGTAATTGATATCGTAGGCCCTTTGCCCAGGAGTAAGGGAGGGAATATCTATCTATTAACAATCATTGATAGACTAACACGATATCCAGAAGCAATCCCAGTAAGAAGTTGCAATGCAAAAACTGTAGTTAAACGCTTGCTGAACTATTTCTCTAAATTTGGACTTCCTTGCGTTATACAGAGTGATAATGGTAGCAATTTTGTATCAAAGTATTTCAGAGATAAAATGAAAGAGTTAGGGATTAAACTTGTAACTTCCACCCCCTACCACCCTGAATCACAAGGAATTGTTGAACGTTTTCATCAAACGTTGAAAAGTTGCTTAAGGAAGTTGTGTAATAATTTTGAGCATGATTGGGAAGAAAAGTTACCTTTTGTCTTGTTGGCTTTACGATTAACTCCTAATGACACCACGGGATTTAGTCCCTTTGATTTGTTGTTCGGTCACACCGCTAAAGGACCTTTAGAAATTTTAAAGTGTAAGTTAATGCAAGAAGAAGGTAGAAAGGATTACATACAGAATATCGAAAATCACAAAGAGGATTTAAGGAAAGCCTGGCAGATGGCAAAAGAAAATGAGAGCAACCGTCAAGGGGAAACTAAAAGAAAATACGATCTTAAGGCTAAAGACAGAATTTTCCATGTGGGTGATAAAGTCTTAGTATTAGTCCAGAAAGAAGGTCCCTCATTATCTTATAAGTTCGAAGGTCCATTTCCTATCATAGAAAAAAGGGGAAATCTGAATTACTTAATTGATATGGGTAAGCGTAGAGCTAAGTGGTTGCACATCAACTTGCTAAAGAAATATAATGAACGTCCAATGCCAGTTGTAACAGTGTCGCAGAGAGAAATTACTTTTGAGAAGAACTCTGATGTTCTTAATAATTTCACGTTGTTTAATTCTAGCTTAGAGGAAGAAAAAACAAGGGAATTATTCAATGTATTTTCAAATTATCCAGAAACTGTTAGTGATAAATTAGGTTTGACTAATCTTTTAGAACATGATATTGAGTTACAGGACACAAAACCCATTAGACAAAGTCCTTATCGTCTAAGCCCAGAAAAAACAAATTCAGTTCGACAGGAAATTAAGTATATGCTAGACAATGGTTTGATTGTTCCCAGCGAAAGTGACTGGTGTTCTCCAATAGTTCTTGTTAAGAAGGAAGATGGATCAGATAGGCTGTGTATTGATTTTAGAAAAGTGAATAGTGTTACGAAACAAAGTAATTTTCCTCTCCCCAGGATAGAAGATTGTTTAGATAAAATAGGAAATGCTAAGTTTATTTCTAAACTTGATTTGGCCAAAGGTTATTGGCAAGTACCTTTAAGTAGTCGAGCACAGAAAATATCTGCTTTCATAACACCTTTCGGTAGTTATGAACCCAAAGTTATGGCTTTTGGTCTACGAAATGCAGCGAGTACTTTTCAAAGATTAATGAATAGAGTTTTAAATGGAATTGATAACTGTGTTGTGTATTTGGATGATCTTGTAATATTTTCAGATACGTGGGAGCAACATTTACGCATTTTAGCTAAAGTATTGTCAGCACTTGAAAAAGCAAAACTTGTTTTAAATCTGAAGAAATGTGAATTCGGAAAAACCTCGATCACATATTTGGGTCATAAGGTAGGTCTAGGTAAGATTTTTCCAAAAGATGGGAACATAGAAGCTATCATCAACTTCCCAATTCCTACCAGTAAAAAACAGGCAATGAGATTCATCGGAATGATTTCATATTTCCGCCGATTTGTTCCTAATTTTTCAGAAATAAGTGCTCCAATTACTAACCTTTTCAAGAAAGGACGAAGTTTTGTATTTGATAATGAATGTATCGAAGCTTTCAATAAGTTAAAGGCCATAATGATTCACGAGCCTGTACTAATGTTGCCCGATTTTAGCAAGGAATTTAATTTAGCGATAGATGCAAGTGACATTGGAATAGGAGGAGTTCTGTTGCAAGAAGTGAATGGGATCAAGCACCCTGTGGCTTATTATTCGAAGAAGTTAAATAAAGCACAGCAGAATTATTCAACTATTGAGAAGGAATTGTTTAGTTTAGTATCAACTTTACAACATTTTGAGATTTATGTACGTAGTGGTCATGTTTTAACTGTGTATACTGATCACAATCCATTAGTTTACTTAGATAGGTTTAAGAATAAGAATAAACGTCTCATGCGTTGGAGTTTGGAATTACAAGACTATGATTTAAAGATAGTTCATATAAAGGGAAAGAATAATGTAATAGCCGACAGTCTTTCTAGAGACTTTTCAGAATGATATGGACGTTTGTTTCCTTTCTGTTTTTGTGTTTTTCTTCTATCAACACGTAAGAGTGTGTTTTGCTTTTGGTTACATGATACGAGAGTAATGAAGTAATTGTCTCTCAGTTTAGGGATAAGAGATTTTCTCCTTTGATAGCTTTGTTTAAAAAAAAGATAAAATCAGTAGATTTTCCTTTTTTTTTTCTTTTAGGGGGACGTGTCATGGGTAGATAGAATAATATAGGAAAGAATGTTAAAACACGTGATTTTTCTACTCTTAGAGAAGCAGAGAGAGAGAGAGAGAGATAAGGTCCCGCTATTGTTTATTGAAGCTGCCATCGTCAAGTTATGTGCCTAGGTTGGAGGTCTTTGAGCACAACGAGCCCCTGTCTATAGAGGACCAAGGAACCCATAAGAGAAGATTAAGTGTGTTTGTCGCCGAAGAGAAGTACATTAGCCGAAGGAGTCAACTTTATGAAATTTGATTACACCAGCAGAGCGTTCGTCTAGGTGTTATCAGCGGTTTCAAGGAACACCAATGAGGATGAAGAAACGAGAAAATTTCCTTATATGGACCTGTCCATAGTTAACCCCTCCCATACAGGGATATATAAACTTCCACGCGATCAAGAGAGGGAGACTGTACGAAAAAGAGACGAGGAAGAAACCCAAGAAAGGAGAGAGAGAGGGCGAACAAGCTGAGCGAAGGAGAGAAGGCGTAAGGACGAGAATGCAGACGTAACCAGCTTTGTCCGAGATGTCCTAACGAGTTGCCTCCCGCCCTCATTACCCCCGACGAGCCGCCAGACCTGAAAACATCTCCGTTCCTGTCAACCGTCGAGAGCTGCTGCGAAGAGTAGTATATTCTTTTTGTATTATTTATCTACCATCTTGACTGTTCCCCTGTTTTGCTGGAGTGTAGTTTAATCAAATGATTTTCTTTGTTTAGTTCAGTGCTTCCTAAGTACTCAATCAAGAAACATTCACCTTTGTCTAGTTGTAAATAAAATTATGTTTTCTTTTGCGAGTTTTCTTTCTATATTTCCTACTGTCTCTAATTGGTTGTAGTTGAAATGTCCCCATTTCATTAATTAATTCAACAGAATCTGGTTCGATCCCCACGAGGATCGTAACATCGGGGATATTGCCATAATGATATCACAGTTATAAAGTGACTCAATACAAGATACTTACAGATAAGGTAATTGAAAAGATTAAACTGGATGGTGAAATATTCTTATGAATCGTTAAAAAATTACGTTTATGGTTTAATAAAAGGTTTGAAATAAACTATAATTTTTCGTTTAAATTATATAACTGCAATGAAGATACTCGTCATGCTTTTAATGATTATTTGATGAATTAAACCGGATGGAGCGCATTTTATGCCTTTGCGAAAAGAGAAAAACTCTGGCAATGTTATTTATGATGTTTACACTTAGGACCAAAATAAATCCAAGTTACATAAAACGCGCAGTGACTTTTGCTTGAGGAACATAGGATGAAACATCTCCCTTCAGAAAAGAAGTGCTTGAATATTCTTTACTGAGATAATAAATTAAAAAATCAATTGCCTATTTGCCGAGATATTAAAGTGTTTTGAACAATTCCTCAAAATAGCTGACCATTGTATTTGATATTTTTAAAGTACTTATCTGCAAAGAACTCCTTATTTGATACGATTATCTGTTTCCCGGACATTCAATAGTTATTTCTTTTAGTGCTTGTGATTTAATGTTATTGTTATTTAATTAGATCTAATTAAGACTGAGAATACTCTTTAAGAGAAGGAAAATAGAAACCATAAGCTGTACCGCATCACTAAATTTCGATGTAGAGTAATTTTTTATCATAATAATAATAATAATAATAATAATAATAATAATAATAATAATAATAATAATAATAATAATAATAATAATAAAGATGAACTATTGATAAACTAAACGCTGATTTTCTGAGTGTGTTCATTCATAAGTCTTCTTTTATATTCACTACTAATTGGAAATCTAAGGTTCACGAAGGCTACACACATCAATGTTTAAATGAAGTATAGAAAAACTGTAATCTGGCCTTTGCTACATCCAAAATATAAATATCTTTAGTGTCAGAACCTCTGAGTATTTATATTACCTATATTACAAGCAAAGCAACAAACCTTGATCATACTGCATTGAAAATATAAATACATGGCATATTGATCTCAATAATTGAGAGATAAAAATTCTTCATCTCTTTCATATATAAAAAAAGAGTAACTTTTTTTTTTTAATGGCTGTGTATATCAGCAGGTCGCTACTAAAAAGGCAAGCTTGGTATACACAGCCTTGCAAAAAGACTAGCGTGTGAGACACTGTTGGAAGAACGTGAAAAAGATTCTATCAAGAGAATCTTAGTTATATTTTCCTATACTTATCAATTATGCATGCAACAGTCAAGCGCTTTACTCAAATTTAAAATATCCTTTGATAACCAACGCAAAAAAAAAAAAAAAAAAAAAAAAATAGAATAGAATGCTCGCCTGTGGAATAAGGGAAAACACAGCACGTATATTCTACAAGGCAATTAAAATTTTTGCACATTATACAATGAATAACATGAGAGAGAGAGAGAGAGAGAGAGAGAGAGAGAGAGAGAGAGAGAGAGAGAGAGAGAGAGAGAGAGAGAGAGAGAGAGAGGTGTCCATAAAGGTTAAGGTCGGTCTCTTCTCACTTTGCTGTCTTCACAGGTGCCATATCATCTCACACATCAGCTTTATTAGTCGAATGAGATAGAAAGTGTAAATGTTTCAAAGGAAAATTTCAGAAATACGTTAAACCTTTAGATCTCTCTATCTACATGATAGTGAATATTGCCTTTGGATTAGAAGGATAATTACAAACCTCTATGTTAGATCAAGTTCAGTATTGTATTGCACTTCTAATCACAAACACACGCATATGAACAAGAATATGTATGAAGCCTCTGTTCTATAATTGACTAGAAACTGCTGCATTTATTATTATTATTATAATTATTATTATTATTATTATTATTATTATTATTATTATTATTATTATTATTATTATTGTTGTTGTATATATATATATATATATATATATATATATATATATATATATATATATATATATATATATATATATATATATATATATATATATATATATATATATATATATATATATATATATATATATATATATATATATATATATATATATGCTTACCCCTTCTTAGGATGACCCCGTTAAACTTGAAACATGCACGCGCACATAAACTCACAAACACACATTGATGAAAGTAAACGATAATTCCAACGTCACAGTCAGAAGCAATATTCCAAAATATGATTTTTCAGCAGAATTTCAATCCATTTTTTCTCCACCGTCCGAATTCAAGTTCTTATGCATGTGATGGCTGTTATTTGAATCCAATATTCATGACCCCAGCTTCATTTCAAAGGAGTCATAAAATTTCAGGATTTTCTATTGATTCCAGATCCATCCATTAATAAAAACGTGGTTCTCTGAAGGAACCTTCGATTTGGGATCAATCATTTTTAATGTTTTCACGCAAATGTTACCAGAGACACATTCTAATATCATAATGGTCACTGATATTCCTCTTCGGTTTCTTTCTTTAGAATATATAAATTAAATGTCAAATGACGTCAATTGAGTTCTTGGGTTGTTCTTAACATCTAAGTACGTTATCTAGCGTTTATAACGCGTGCAATAAAGATATATCCAAACACAAAGATATGTACACAATTTACTGTCACAAGGATCACATGACTTTATATATATATATATATATATATATATATATATATATATATATATATATATATATATATATATATATATACATAAATATATATATATATATATATACATAAATATATATATATATATATATATATATATATATATATATATATATATATATATATATATATATATATATGTATGTATGTATATATATATATATATATATATATATATATATATATATATATATATATATATATATATATATATATATACATATACATGTATATATATATCCGTATATGTACGCATTTTTGTACCCCTTGGCCTCACTTCTGGAGAAAAGCCCCAATACAGTAATCCCAGTCCCCTTTAAACCGATGTATTTTAAGGTATTTTCACCTCTCTCTTGCCTGAATAAATGTTCCTCTTGATTACTACTACTACTACTACTACTACTACTACTACTACTACTACTACTACTACTACTACTACTACTACTAATAATAATAATAATAATAATAATAATAATAATAATAATAATTATAATAATAATAAGGTAATGAAATCTGCCTGCTGGCAACCATAGTGGTGACATTATGATAATAATAATAATAATAATAATAATAATAATAATAATAATAATAATAATAAAATATAGTGGAATCTGGTTGCTGGTAACCATGGTGTTCAGATAATAATAATAATAATAATAATAATAATAATAATAATAATAATAATAATAATAATCCAATTAAAGGGGGAAGACTGTCAGGTACTTGGAGGTTGTCTTCCAGCATCTGACTACCATTATGACAGAAACAAAGAGCCAGAGACTGGACCTACAGAAGCAAACCATAGGAAAAAACTGACAAGAGAAGAAAATATGGAAATATCCCGACGGACAGAGGATATGGAAGAAGGTTAGTCAACACCTGGAATAAGAGGAATAACACCCCCAAACAGTTCAGAGGCTGGCAGACCAGGTAAGGAACGGAAGAAAAAGATCTGGCTCTCCACAACAGAAAAAGAGGAACTGGAAAGGGAAATGATACACGACAACGAATTACAAGACGACGAACTGAGAGACGATGCCACAGAAGACGACAGAGATGATGAGGTATTAACCAACGTCACAAACAAACCGAGATGAAGTATCAGAGGGGACGGAATGGGTAGAAAAGATTAGACAATGGACTGAGCCAGATACAGAGAGAACAAAGATCTCCTCCATGAAAGCCTACATCACCAAGAAATTAAGGGAGAAAACCAGTGAGGTTAATGAAATATTGGTATTAATACAAACCACCAGTATCATAGAAACAAGTAACTTGGCATATGCAGGGGCAAGATTAGTAGCAGAACACCAACACAACCAGCCCAACAGCAACCTCCTTGGAAAAGGCACCTGGAAAATATAAGAGTATTAAGAGCAATTATAAAGAATCTCTGTGGCATGATTTGTTAGATTCCGCTGTGATACGACATTGTTTGAAGTAATATTCTGTATATCATACAAACTCAGTTGTATTTATACAGTTGAAAATTCTCAAGATATTTTTGAGTCCTCTCAGATAAATGTTTCTTACGACACATACCATGACAGTTTTGCTTGTAATTCTCTCTCTCTCTCTCTCTCTCTCTCTCTCTCTCTCTCTCTCTCTCTCTCTCTCTCTCTCTCTCTCTCTCTCTCTCTCTCTCTCTCTCTTGCTAATAAAACCGATTTAGGTATCACTCAAGACACAAACACACACTAAGGTGCTTCAACATGTGCAAATACCCTATTCGGAGACATAAATGCATACGTAGAGCATGTGATGATTTGCTTGAGATGGACAATTATCATCTAGAGTCCAAGCTGGGAAGATATTATTCGCTCTTTACTACTTCATACTAAGCCTTCTTATTCCTTCCTAAACAAGACATTTCTAATAATTATAAATTTTCCCAATATTTTTTATTATTATTAACATTGTTATAATAATAATAATAATAATAATAATAATAATAATAATAATTATTATTATTATTATTATTATTATTATTATTATTATTATTATTATTATTATTATCATTCTTTTTCTTCTTCTCATTCTTCTTCTTCCTCTTCTTCTTCTTCTTCTTCTTCCTCTTCTTTTTATTATTATTATTATTATTATTATTATTATTATTATTATTATTATTATTATTATTATTATTATTATTATTATTATTATTATTATTATTATTATTATTATTATCATTATTATTATTATTATTGGTGGTAGCAGTTATATTCATGATCTACAGATATTTCATTGAAAAAAAGGCCGTTTTGATTACCCTTTCTCTTTACCAGAACAAGTGGCCTCAAAGCTAGAACAGGATATAGGGTTAATGTAAAGTTTTTTAATGGTAACTAAAAAAATAAATATTTACATCTTTTTATAAATAAGAGATAAACAAGAGTTTCATAGTTTTTGTTTTGAGCATCTGGCTTTTTCTCTGCCATAAAAAAAGTATGTTATTTATGGCTTGCTGCATTTAAGGTAATCGATTTTTTTTTTTTTTAACGATTTTGATTGATTTCACACTCACTAAATTCAAGTATTTATTTTTTCAAATAGACGTCTTATCTGCAATCATACTAAATCCGAGAATGGAGCATCAGGATGCTTTCATTGCTGTTCAGGAGACCATTCATGGTTTGTGCTCTGCCAATGGATATTTGAGATGTGAAGTCAGTGGTCCTAAAGCCATGGATCGTGACACAAATCTACGTCACCCAACTACTGTATACGAATGAGTTGCCAAGGGCTTTGAATTTTCCAAATAACATTACATACATCATTGGCAGAAATAATGATATAATTAGAATACCTTAACTATACATATCTAAGCATAACATGATAGAGACAACAGAGATTTATGTGGTGAGAAATGTTTCTCTTCAATAATTCAGGTTAAAATGAACCATTGATATATGGGAAATTAAAGTGAGGAAGATTTTGTAGATGAAAGAACGTAAGGGTGGATCGAGGTTGCAAAGAAAACTAATATTTTTAAATAATGTGTTAAACGAATATTACTTTAATCAACACTGCGAGACTGGAATTTTACTTTCAATGTTGTTCACCTCTCTCTGCACACACACACACACACACACACACACACACACACACACATATATATATATATATATATATATATATATATATATATATATATATATATATATATATATATATATATATATATATATATATATATATATACATTTAAAAATGGATTGGGGAATTGGCAGTTCTGAAAGCCCATTTATTATAAATCCTGACGTTTCGTGATCGTCATTATCACACCTTCCAGGGCTACAAATAGGAAGTTCATAATTAACGTTAAGAAACATTATCAAAACTATAAAAATTAATATAAAGAATAAAAATATGCATAACACAGAAGTGGAACCAACCTCGCAGAAGTACAAATAAAACCTGAATGACATCAATAAGAAGAACAACTGGTTTGTCCAAAATCCACAAGCCTAATATTCCACTGAGGCCTATATTATCTTCTTTAAATACACCAACCACAAACTAACTACATTTATCATTCCCTTACTAGAACCTCTTATTAAAAATAAATATTCACTGAGTAACTCCTAAGGAAACCGTTACATCTCAGAACTCAGATATTTTTATGACTTGTCTTGATGTTGAGTCATTATTTACGAATGTACCTGTGTAAGAAACAATTGGTATTATTTAAAAAATATATTTCC
>NC_090760.1:51740561-51745561 GCF_036898095.1 Palaemon carinicauda | reverse complement strand
ACGTAACGGTATAAAGTGTTGCATTGATAATAAGACTTGAAAATCCCATGCAATTTATGATCATCATAAACGAAGAATAGTTATAAATGAAAATGCATCAAATTATTAAAAACCTCCAACCTTTTGTTAATTCAAATAGGTTTTTACTATCCAATGTAGCTCAGTCATACAGTTTAATTGACTGTTGGCCTCGGTAGTCACTAATTAAAAAACTTCGCTTAATTTTACTGATAAAATCGACTGGGTTGGCCCCGAATCTCTTGTTGGAGACGTGGTCTTGATATTTTGGTTAGATAAATGTTCTGAGGTTGCCCTTTGACATACAAAAACCTTTTCTTTTCAACTCAAATAGTTTAAAGGTTGATCATGAATGGTTGAATTAAGAGATAGTGACAAAACCTTAGCAGAATAATGTCCTAGATTAAAGACTGATCCTATATACATATGATCATCGCCCAAGCCCCCTCTCCACCCAAGCTCCTCTTCACCCTAGCCCCCTCTCCACCCAAGCTAGGACCAGGAATGGCTAGGCATTGGATGCTGATGACTCAGCAGGTAGACCTATTTTCCCCCAAAACCCCGCTATTCTTAGCTCACAACGTTGGTGCGGTAGCAGACACTACAAGAAACTACGGAACTGGAACGGATCTTGAACCCCAATCCAGCAGGACGTCAGTCATGGATGTTTTCAATATTCAACCACACCCTTAGGTAAAGCTACCAAAAGATGTAACATTAAGTTACAAACAAAGGATATAAACTTTTATTTATATAAAATACTTATGCTGTTTGGAGAGTTAAGAAAGAGAGATTTGGTTCCAACTAATTATGTTATAGGTACGATGATATCAGAAATGAAAAGTATATACATTTTTATGATGATTAAAAGTGGTATATCATCAATATAAGAAATATAAATTCATTGCAAGAGATTTACACAATAAATGTTATAAAAAGAAGAACAAATATAGAAGAAAAAATTCTAATTTTGGCTAAAAAAACACCATGAATTTCTTTTAATGAAAGAAAAAAAATATATTCTACACAAGTAACATCCTATTTTGCCAATATTAATAATAGTAATAATAATAAAAATAATGATAATAATAATAATAATAATAATAATAATGATAATAATATTAATAATAATATTATTATTATTATTATTATTATTATTATTATTATTAATAATAATAATAATAATAATAATAATAATAATAATAATAATAATAATAATAATAATAATAATAATAATAATAACAGAAGATAGAATATCAGAAAAAGAATGACAAAGCATTATATATACAAAAGGAATTATGTACAATTGTGTGACACACGGTTGGTACATGGCTCCCCCCCCCCTCTAAAAATGACACACTGTACATGTTGTATAGGGCGCCCTGATCTAGAGAGGCGAACTGTAGGCGGGTCATATGGTAGGAGATAAGCAGGTTTTAGACGATCAATGGAGACCCAGTTTTCTTTGCCACAAATGTTTAGTAGGAATGCTTTCGGACTGCGTCGGATCACAAGGAAGGGGCCTGTGTAAGGGGGCGTTAGCGGTGGCTTGGTAGTGTCGTTGCGCAGGAAGACGTGCATTGCAGAGTGCAAGTCTGTTGGTATGTGATGCTTTGCTGGGGGCTTGTAAGTCTGGCGGCATGGAGTAAATTTTCCCACGACGTGACGTAGGCGCTGGAGATCGTCGGAGGAGGTTGTAGAAGGAAAAAAATTTGGCTGCCGAGACGTCAAGGGCATCTTTAGGAGTGGTCCTTGGTCCCAGGAGGACCCAGGGAAGCTGAGTAAACCAGTTGGAATCCTTGCAGCGGGACATCAAAGCTGCTTTGAGCTTGCGATGAAAACGTTCAACCATTCCATTGACAGCAGGGTTTTAGGCCGTTGTCTGATGTAGGGTGATGCCCAGGAGATTCGCTAATGATGTCCACAATTGAGAGGTGAAAGTGGTACCCCTGTCAGAAGTATTATGCTTAGGGATACCAAATATTGCAATCCATCCAGAGAGTGAGGCAGATGTACATGAGGCGGACGTTGCAGTTTCCATGGGAATGGCTTCAGGCCAACGGGTGGAGCGGTCGATGATGGTAAACATGTAACGATGTCCTTGTGATGGCGGTAGGGGGCCTACAACGTCGACGTGAATGTGTGCGAAACAACGCTGAGGTTAAGGAAAGGTGCCCACTCCTGGAAGTTTGGCAAGAAGTACAGGCGTGGACCACATCCTTAGCATCCTTAGAAATGCCGTGCCAAATGAGCTTTGCCTTCAGCAGCTGTGCAGTAGAACGGCACGAGGGATGTGAAAGGCAGTGAATGAAATCAAACACCTATCGACGCATGGGAGCAGGAATCCAAGGTCGTGGTCTGCCAGTACTGACGTCACAGAGGAGGGTGGTGTTGGAGTCTTCGAGGGGAAAGTCTTCCCAATGGAGGGACGTGCAGAATGTCCTACATGCTTGATACTGTGGATCCTGTCGTTGGGCTTCTTCAGCCAGGGCGATGTAATCCAATCCCAGTTGAACGGCAGCTAATGTGTTTCTTGACAGGGCATCGGCAACGGGATTCATTTTCCCAGGGACGTATTGAAGGGTACAATTGTATTCAGCCATGGCGGAGAGTTGTCGGCGTTGCCGGGTGGACCAGGCATCAGACTGTCGAGTAAAGGCGTGCACCAGAGGCATGTGGTCTGTGCGAATGATGAAGGGCGTACCTGGTTAACTCAGCAATAATGAGGCATTCGCCTGGTTTCAGCACGATGAGGTCCACTTTCACATTAAAAGCGGAAATCGATATAGCACTAAATCTGGCTGTGTTCTCATGGCGATCCCTGGCGATACTTTCCCGGATATCGCAGATTGGCTTTGTAACCATGTAGACACCCCAATAGCGTACGCCCTAAAAATAAAACCTCTGGAACAGTACTAATCATTGCCAGCCACCTGTATAGTCAAACGTTTTCAGGTCTCTCAATAACCATTTGGGGACCAAAAGGCTTTTGTCGCTCTCAGGGAAATTACCAGTATTGCTTGCCTGCAACCTGCAGCAGATGGCTCTCCTCAGGAGGGTTGCTGTGAAGTAATGTTCAAACGGTTGTCAAAGGCCGAAAAAGTTTAAGTAGTGCATCGCCTGTGGCAGTAACCTACCCTGTCACTAATCTTTTCATTTTACATGATGCATGTATGAGCGTGCAATTTTAGGTAGACTCAGGTGCTTGCCATGTTCTTCTACTAAGGCCACTCTCTTGGATATGTCTTAGTCTGTCTACGCCTATCGATGTCTGCCTGGTGGCTGCTAACAGATCTGCAACTCCGACCCATTTATATGAAACCTTCACATTACCGTTTTGAAGTGTCATGTATCATTGGAAGCTTCTTGTTGCTAATGTCACATTGCCAATCCTTGGTGGGGATTTCCTCTCCCATTTCCGCCTCCTGGTTGATGTTGCACAACAACGGTTAGTTAATGAAGACCTCACTCGTCCATGGAAGCCTACTCCCACCTCCTCACATCGTACCTTGAAGTATTCCATCCATAACTTTACCCGCAGCTCCAACCAGACATGGTATTTATCAACACATCAAGAACACGGGGTTTCTAGTGTTCACCAGATTCAGCCATCTGGCACAGCATCGTTTGGTTGCCGCTAAACAAATCTTTGCCAAAAGGAAAATAATGGGCCTTTGCTAAAAGGCCTCAAACCCAAAGTTGTCACCCTTACACATCATCCTGAAGAAAGATGGGCTCCTGCTTCCGTGGGAGTATTACAGGTGTCTGAATATGAAGACAGAACTGGATTGCTACCCTCTCCCAAACAATACTGACATGATCTGTTACTTGTGCAAAGCGAAGGTTATCTCCATGCTCGACCTCCTGAAGGAGTATTATCAGTTGCCCATGAACCCAGAAGATATTCCCAAGACTGTCATCACCATCCTCTTTGGTACATACACCTTCAATTAATCCTTTTCTGGCCTTTATAATGCTGGGACCACTTTTCAATGCCTCATTGATGGCATTTTAGGAGACCTCCTCTTCTGTGTATGTTACGTGGATGATATACTCGTATTCTCTATCTTATTTACCACCTATGCATCGTGCTCGACCACCTACAACAGAACAGCCTTGTAGTCCGGTACAACAAATTTACCTTTGGCGCTAATGATGTATCCTTTTTAGGGCACTGCATCACTCCAGCAGGAGTGATGCAGCTGTTCAGAATTTCCCTACACCCTTGGCTGTCAAAGCACTTCAAGATTTCATGGGCTTGATCAACTATTACCAGCCATCGCCACTCTTGACCCCCTCTATGCCTCCCTCAAGGGTAAGCCAAAAGACATGAAATGGGGTACCCATCAAGGAACCGCTTTCTGCAAAACAAAGAATGCCCTATCAACCGCTGCGGGTTTCCTTTTTTCCATGCCACATGCCCCTCTCCTTTTTTCCACCGATGCCAGTGACGTCACTATCGGTGCAGTGCTCAAGCAGGTGGTCAATGGCTTGCTCCACCCTTTGACCTTTTTCAGTAAAAAACTGTTCAAGGCAGAATCCAAATGACTTTTGCCACTTCTGAGAAGGTATGCTCTTTGTCATTTTCACAGACCATCTGCCTCAGGCACACACTTTTGGTTGAGAGTCGCACCGCCAATATAGCTTTGATGTCACCCTGCAAGGACTCCAACTGAATTACTCAGCTTCCTTGGGTCCTCGTGGAACTAAGGGCCACTCATTTAGATGCCCTGTATGTCTCGAACGCTGAAATTGTGTATAACGACCTGTTGGTCGTCCCTACCAATTTTTTTTTCCATCTGCAACCCTCTCCGACAAAATCCAGCGCCGTCACGTTGTTGAAAAATTTTACTCAATGCCACCAGACTTACAAGCCCCCAGATTTACACTCTGTAATGTATGTTTTCCTATGAAATGGCAGTACACTAACATCCCCTTACACGGGCCATTTTTTTGTGATCAAACCTCAAACCTGTGTATCT
>NC_090760.1:51725561-51735561 GCF_036898095.1 Palaemon carinicauda | reverse complement strand
TCCGATTTTTTAGACGTTTTGATCGTTAGACATAGATATAGAATGTTAACCAATAACTTAAATACTGTGTATTCTTCTATTTGGGTTATTCTAAAATGTAAAGTTTCATTCTCTATGTACTGTAGGACACGGGAATTTCTGCCGCACCCTATTCTGACGAAGTGCATCCTGCCGCATCCTATACTATAGTGAAAGATTACAAAGACGGTGGGAAGGGCTATACACAGGAACTCTCCTTGCCGGATATATAGAGGATTTACCAAAATTCAAGAAATTCCAACTAATCTCTCTTATCACAAATAAATTTTAGAGTACTGCATGAATAGAACTAAGAAACATTTTAAAACGTTCTGTTAAAGAGAAGGAAAGCAATGCAGAACATAGTCTGTTTACCATTTCACGAAAGGTTTTTAGAATATAAAAGTATAAGGTGTCCGTCGCTAAGGCCCTTTGCTAATTAGAAATATAATCAATGTTATTGATTTTACCAAAATAAATGTTTTCGAATAATTATTGATTGCCTGTACTAAAGTCACAATTGAAACCTAAGCCTTGGTCTACTGTATAATCGTGTGTTACCCTCTTTTGAAAAATCTGATGTCTGGAATCATAAAAAAACTGATAGCGTAAGAATCCCCTTTTCCAATAGTCTTTCAACTTTTCCTTTCGTGGTTCCAATACACACATCCACACACACACACACACGCACAGACACACACAAACGTATCCAAGTATCAAGCGATGTATACGATTTAATATCGAGTTCAAATTACCTTAGTTTCACAGACCTAAAATAAAAATTCTTTTCATGACATGTTTAGTTAGCTAATCCAGCTGTTAAGAGAGATACAAATTTATCTGATTCAGCCCTACTTATTTTTGACGAATTCAGGCTTTGTACTCCATCAGTATATCCCATCGACAAGTTTATTACACTTAGCTGTTAATGATATCTTTATCACTAACACCTGGGATATATTTTTCATTTGAATATCAAGAAATAAATACTTTTTGAAAGCCTTTAATGAACAGTAAGAGCCTCAGAGACCTAATATATAAAAAAAAATAGTTCAGTGCCTAGACCCGTTTCTACTCCTGTTTGGACTCAGGGGAACCAAATAGCGGTAAACCTATAAGTACCTCCAGGACCATATTGGCTGTAGGAGTCCTGGGTACCCTTCAAGTGTCTCCTCTATATCATAGAATTCGTTTGCCTTTGAAATCTATCAAGCAACCAGTGAGAGTTAAACCCAGCACTGGTGAGCTGGGATATGAAAACATAAAAACTCGGCTATCACAGGCATTTGACTTTTTATCTATCTTCTTTCTAATGACTCAAGATTTTGAAACTTTAAATACACTTTCTCACGCGATGATGGTTCTTCATGCAGGGGTTCTAAAGCCTCTGCTAGACTGAGGCTACAATAAATCTGATAATGATGGTTTTCACGAAATTTTTAAGTTGTATTTATTGCCAATACAATTGATTCCTCTGAAATCTGTTGTTGGCTCTTGATGTAAAATTATCCACACTACAGATATTGTAACAAGAGCATACACAGATCGTAACTACTTACAGCCCACTCTAATAGCAAAGAGTTTTGGGGAGATAATCTTTGGTGTTATTGTCTTACACGGAAATAGAATGTAAAGCGGTGTGTTAAATTCTTAGCTAGGGTTTTTACTCTGATAGAGCATTAATAGCAATAATAGCAAATATAAACACACCACAAAAAAAGGTTTTATGTGAAATAAATTGTAATAACTCATAAACCTTTGTGATCAGAAGATTGTGTTTTTATGAATCCGTAAATATTCCCTTGCTGACTTTCAGAGTTGGTCTACAGTTAAATAAGAAGACAGGTATACAAACATTTGGATCAAAGTACGTAGGGCTCAAAATTACAGTTTGATTTTTTATTTGTTTTGTCTTTAGAGAACCTAATTTTACAAGCTTTCGTTTACGTGTTAACTATAATTGTTGGAAAGTGAATTCATTTGCTTTGCAGGTTACAAGACTAAAACAATTACCTAAGTACTCAACAAATGGACTACCGTAATAGATAGACAATTGTACAATCACTCATATAAGTTGGTGGATGTTTGGGTGTTTGAGAGTGATGTTCATTTCCTCCCTTTCTGGAAGATAGGTGTCTGGGAGAGGAAAACCGGTTAAATATTCAAACCCCAATAGTTGAATATTTGACTAATTTCTGTTCCCCTAGTAAGGGGTGTAATGGAAATCTCTCCCAAACACCCTGACAGCCCCCAACGTATGTGAGTGACTGTACTACAGTCAAATATATAACCAAACCTCATTACCTAAACTTTACTCGCTATATATTTTATGAATTAGATATTTTCTTACAAAGCTGGCCTAAATCATTACGTTTCATCTGTAAATCAAAGGATGCTGATACTTTAAACATTCCTTAGGTCTTTTAATCCAGGTGAATAATAAATGATAATATGAGCAATTTTTATAACATTTCCTGTGTTTTTTAACGGTTATATCATAGTGCAAATATGCATTCAACGTAACTAAAACATCTTAGAATACACTTATACTATATATACAGTGTTATTGCTATTTCATTACAAGAAGGAAAATACAATAGGTATCAAGGCTTGCAGAATGGAATATACAAAATCAAATACGCAAACAGGATTAAATCTTTTAATGTATATATAATTTCAAAATGACCCAGGTTGTTAACGGGGTTCCAGGAGCAATTTGAGAGGCTTTTTCTTTTAGTGTATGAAGCCGGTAATGGTAAGGAAGTTTCCAGCATAAGAAGTTTAACCGTAATTCAGCAGTTAAATTACTAATAAAGTAGTACCCGTGTTCATGCATATTGGTCATACATATTTACACATACAGTTGAGTAGCGTGAGATATATTTCTAAAGTTTTGTTTACAAGAATTGCTACCACATCTGAATTCCCAAGAAACATAAAAGAAAATGGCTGAGTAAAGAGCCTTTCAAGAGTCTAACTTTTAAATAGTTTCCTAAATCATACATTAGCTTAGCCAGTTATTAGAGAGACTTCAGGACCGAAGAATATGGAACAGTTGAAACTTCTTCCACTATGATTAAGACGTCTGAGGGAATTTGGGTTTCGTTCACTTTTCAAGATCAGTTAAGTACATGAATTTTAGTGGACCTAAATGACTGGGCGACTGTCACGCTACTTTTCGAACCTTTCCTTCAAAACTTATTTCTAGTTATCCCTCTAAATTATGAAGTATCAATTATATGTGGACATCACGCGATATACATATACACCCAATTGATTTTTTTCCCTTTAATTGAAGATATATTTAATTTTAAATTTATCAATCAGCTAGTATGTTTTATGGAAGTATTGTGTGAAATCTGTTATAAAGTTGGGATAGATTTCCTCAAAATTATGATCTTATTAGAAACATATAACTATGCTGATAATCATAGTTAAATTGTTTGACAAAAGTCAATACATTAGTCTATTCTTATTTAGAAGAGCCATTTAATGCTTTTTACAGGTATTGATCGATCTTTGTTTATTCAACTACATAGATTTGATTGAATACAGGAAATATATATATATATATATATATATATATATATATATATATATATATATATATATATATATATATATATATATATATATATATATATATATATATATATATATATATATGACTACTAGATAATAAATACAATTTATGAATTAATCTAAATGCTAAATTCATTATATTTAAGCACATTTATCGAAGCATAAAATATGCTAATTTAACATTACGCATACCGTAATTCTTGATTCAAAATGTGATTCTTCATACAGAAAAAAAAATCTGATTTTAAAGATTAATTTTTGAAAAATTGTGTAAAACAATAAAACTTATTTCATGACTCGCACACTGATCACCATTAGATTTTTCCGAATCTGTTTGATCTATTTTTGGTCAAAACAACGGGAAAAACATATTAATTTTCATGTTAGAATTTAAATGAACTATAATCATATAAGTATCTAATCTCAATACAGCATTCAATTTAGTAGAAATCCCTATGATGCGATTTAAATTCTACAAATTTGCATTGCATTTTGAGTGCATTTTATTCTATCGCTATAAATGCTGAAATCCAAGAAGGCCTTTCTTTAATTTAATATTCAAATGAAAGTTAGCTAATAATTAGAATGACAAGGTTCACTCGTTAATCATTTATCTTTTTTACTGAGGTAGAGGAAATCAGAAAATGCAAACCGATCATCGTTATGCCAATATAAATACTGTATACGGATTATAATTTACCAAAAGTATTCAGGGAAAGATAATAGCAAGTAATTTCCCCTACGCCAATACCTGTATCTGTGATGAGAGTTAGTTAAGCCTTATTTTATATAGTGGTATTAGGCATGAGTTTTATTTTTTACTGAAAAGTTCGATGTACCGCCATGAATGTTATTTTGAGTATGCCAAAACGTAAACGCACACATAGCAGAATTAGTTGAACCTCATTTAATATAATAGTATTAAACTTTTTTTTTTCTTGCATAAATATTCTTGAATGATTATCGCCTAAATGAATATGTAAATGCTTGTGTACGCTCGTGTGCAATTGTGCATGATTCCTGATTAATTGTGACTGATTGACTAACTCAAATAGAAAAATCTCTTCCAAGATGAATATCTGAGAGAGAGAGATTTCACAGCATCTTTTCTTAAAATGGTCGTGCACAGAGGAAGTATAAGTTGTAATGATATATATCACAACATCAAGAAAAAATCGTGAAACAAAAAGGTCTATTCGGGATACATTTCCTGTATTCAGTTTCCTGTGTCTTTTAGAGCTGAGACGAAAGATGAAATTTCACTTTCACAATGAACGCAGGTAAAACGAGGTGATACATTTACTTTTAGGATTTACTTTTTACGTGTCTTTTTCGAATACTCTCAATTGCTTGCTTTGCTTGAAGAGTCACGCCTCTCTCTCTCTCTCTCTCTCTCTCTCTCTCTCTCTCTCTCTCTCTCTCTCTCTCTCTCTCTCTCTCTCTCTCTCTCTAACGCATTCTTTACCTAACTACTTATCATCTCTTGTATTCTATTTTCATCTTTAATCACCAAATAAAAGAATTGTCCATCAATAACAACCAAGTAAGAAACCGGAAACCACAGAGAAAAAAATTCCAAATTCCAGAATTATATCACAAACAAAATTTGAGGCGATAAGTTTACTAGTTTATTCCTAAAGCTTTTTTGAGTCGTGGTGGTTTATTTGAAACGTCCCAGCCTGATAACCGCTAGACTGGAGTTCGAGTCCCGCTCAAACTCGAAAGTTTATTGTAGTGATTGTAGTCTCAACCTCACCATCCTTGTGAGATAAGGATGGGAGGTGGGGGTGTTGAGTCCTTAACAGTCGTTACCTGGTCCTCTCCGGTCCTAGCTTGGACTTGTGCTGATCATATCATCAGTGTCTAAGGTCTTTTCCTGCTAGCTCTCACTTTATTTATTTTGTTGCAGTTCATTTAATCTCATTTATATTTTGTGTTCATTTAATCCTTTCCTGTGTATATCAAATCTTGCTCTGAGTACTTGAATAAATATTTTTAATCTTTTGACAACCGCTATACCATATTTAACTTAAACATATTAATCTTGTTCGAAATTATTCATAATTCTAAATACATATCCATAGTCTTTTAACTAATTTTCCCTTATCACAAATATTTTGAATTACTAATTCAATTCTGAATAATCCTAGTTCAGCTGTTGAATTATATTATGCCATTATTTACATTGTGTTATGAGTTGGCGGTCCATTTCTCACCATTATATTATCAAATTAAATTCTCCTCCTTGAATCCATATATATAGTAGTTTATATATTATCATATCCTAATTATCTGGGTGGAATAGAACTCGGCTGACAATTTATGATATCTACATCACAAGTCCATTATATTATTCGTCAAATTATATATTCTAGTCAGAAATGCTTACCATGAAATCGGAGAATGATTTTAGATTTCATTTACCTTGAAATTTTTGATAAATGTCATTTTTGCTGAATTATTTTGTCCACGAATATTTCTATTGTCGTTATTTATAATAAAAAAAATCATATTTATATAAATTCTTATAATATTATAATGTCTAATCTCTTATTCTCCTTATTGCTAAATAAACATGAAAGGTATAAAAAATAGTTACCGCTAAAAAGTATAAGATAGCGACATATAACTACCTGAATATATTTAATCTTCAATAAATTCACATTAGTAATATGTTTATTACAAAGAGCTGATATATATTACATAGATAAAAGGTTACATGTTTAAACTTCCAATATGAATGACTTCCATGAAAGAAATGCGTCCTTGATTAAATTACCAGTCAGTGTAATATTCAAAATTGAATAGCAGTACATGTGCCAAAGAAATAAGGACTATGAATAATTTTATTAGACATGAAAATTCACCATATGTGAATTATTTGGTCTAGGGAAATCTAAATAGAAATTATGATTCCCTACAGGTTTCATAATTATTTTGGAATGGTTTAATATATATTAGTTATCTATAAGGAAAATTGTTTCTGTGATTGGTATATATTAGCCATAAAGATTTAAATATCTCATTATCATGTCACAGATTTCACTACCTAATATAATCAAATTCTCTTTGTGTTATATATCACCAGTTCTTGCATTATAGAAACCAGTTGATATGATTTGAATTAGGATATGAATACATTTGATATTCCACTCATCCATTTTAAAATAATTTAGTGTTCGAAAATCCAGTTAATGTAAGAATGAGTTGACCTGATTATGACAGGGACTAAATTATACCAGCATAATGGTTTCAATAAATATAAATATAGCTATTCTTTATATAAATATAATTATATAATCATATATATATATACATATACATATATATATATATATATATATATATATATATATATATATATATATATATATATATATATATACATACATACTTACACACATATATATATATATATATATATATATATATATATATATATATATATATATATATATATATATATATATATATATATATATATATATATATATATATATATATATATATATATATATATATATATATATATAATGATACGTAGGATAATATAAAAATACGACAGAGAGAAATTAATTGTTGGAAGTTACGAAGAAGTAATGAAAATTACAAGGTAAAACGTGCTAAGTATTCCCGTATTGATAGTGAAGTCAAATAAAAAATCAGAAATGACAGGAGAGATTATGTAGACAGTAGAACAGATGAGGCGACAAAGCTAAGAATTCAAGGAGCAGGTATGGTGTAAGAATTGCTAATAAAATTATCAATGAAGTATCTACGGGGGCAAAGAAGAAGAGGCATATATCCATCAAAAAGAGAAAAGAAGTATATACCCATAAAAAAAAGAGGGATGGAAGTGTTATAAAAACAAAAGATGAACAAAGGCAATGTTGAATAGAATACTTTAGTGAGGTCATGCATAGGAGATATGAAGGGAATAATATGTTTGATATACGTGAAGCAGATGAAGACCTTCATGTCCCCATAAGTGAATTCAGTGTGTTTGAATTCGAAGCTATCATTAAAAAACTCAAGAGATGGAAAGCCCCTGGATACGATGGAATATTTGCTAAGATGAAGATGTAATACTTACAAGATCATTTTGTAGACTGTGGCGTGAAGAAGCAAAACCTAAAAATGGAGATATGACTGGCTACAATAATTGCAGAGGCATCCTATTTACGTCAGTTGTCATGAAAAGATATAGTATGCTTATTATAATTAGACTGGAGAAAACGACTGCAAAGAAGCTGAAAAGAGCAAGCATGATTTAGCAAAGATAGAAGTTGCAGTGACCAAATTTTAATTTGGAGACATATTATAAAACAAGGATTAGAATATGGAAATCCAATTTTGATGGCATTTGTAGACTATGAAAAGCCTTTGATAGTGTGCACGCACCTACCGGTGTTATTATGGAATCCATCTTAAATATGTAAATATTATGAAGTCTACTCATGAGCAATGCTTCCCTACCAGAATGCATGAATTACCATTATCATGGGCTCAAGATAAATAGAAGAAAGACAGAGATGATGAGAACGGAATGTGCAATGGCAGATGAAATATTATTCGAAGGAGAAAGGATTGATAAGGTAGAATCATTTAGATATTTAGGAATTAAATTATGTAATGATGGTCCTTTAGAATTGGAGTTTAATTAAAGATTGAAAAGAGCAAATCAGACAATGGCTAGAATAAGTAAAATTTGGAAATCAAATCGCCTGAAATTGTATATAAAAATGAGTCTGTATATCAGTTTAGGGAGACTGGTGTTACTGTGTGGACATGGGTCATGGTATGGCAACGAAACAATATCCAACAGATTTGGTAGATTTTAAAACAAAACCCTCAGAAGAATATTGGGAGTTAAATGGTAGGGAAGGTCTATAAAGGAAACTATAAGACAAATTACTCGAGAGTCACATATGGATGAGATCATGGTAAGGAGTAGATGTAGATGGCTTAGGCATGCTCTTTGCACTCCTAAAGAGAGATTAGTTCACTAAATATTTAACGGGTCTTCACCAGGTACAGGAAGAGTTGGAAGACCCAGGCACACATGGCTGAGGACTATGAAGCGTGAAGTTGGAGATAATGAATGGAAAAGTATTGAATTAAAAGCTCAAGATAGAGATGACCTTTGCAGCGTCAATAAGCGTAGGAGGAGATGATGATGATAATTATTTATGTATATACATACATATAAACATTTAGATAATATATATATATATATATATATATATATATATATATATATATATATATATATATATATATATATATATATATATATATATATATATATATATATATGTGTGTGTGTGTGTGTGTATTTAAATATATATATATATATATAGATATATATATATATATATATATATATATATATATATATATATATATATATATATACATACACACACACACACACACACATATATATATATATATATATATATATGTATATATATATATATATATATATATATATATATATATATATATATATATATAAATATATATATATATATATATATATATATATATATATATATATATATATATATATATATATATATATATATATATATATATATATATATATATATATATATACATATATATATATATATATATATATATATATATATATATATATATATATATATATATATATATATATATACTTATATCATCATCATCATCAACATCATCATCACCAGGTAAGAGATATGTTATAAAACTAGGGTTATTATTTTTTTCTATTGTGGCTGGAAAAGTGTATGGTAGAGTATTAATTAACAGGATTAAAAACAGAGGATGCAATCTTAGAAGTACAGGGGTGTTTTAGATGAGGTAAGGGATATATTGATCAGATTTGCGAGATATGCGAGAAATATTTGGCAAAAGGTAAGGAGGTGTATGTTGCATTTAGGGATCTGATTAAAGCTTATGATAGAGTTGATAGGGAAGCGATGTGGAATGGGATGAGGTTATATGGAATTGGTGGAAGGTTATTGCAAGCAGTGAAGAGTTTATACGTAACAGTAAAGCATTTGTTAGGATAGGAAAATAAGTGAGTGAGTGGTTTCTGGTGAGAGTTGTGCTAAGACAGGGAAATTATGTCACCCTGGTTGTTCAATTGTTTTATTGACTGAGTTCTGAGAGAGGTAAATGCTCAAGTGCTTGCTCAAGGATTGAAACTAATAGATGAGAGCTATCATGAGCGAGAGGTGAATCAAGTTGTTTGCAGAGGATACTGTATTGATGAGAATCGGATGAGAAGCTGGGTCAATTAGTGACATAGTTTAGGAGGTTGAGTGTGAGAAATGTAAGTTCAGATTTAATGTGGGTAAGAATAAGTTCATGAGATACTCGAGAAGGGAGGGTGGTGTTA
>NC_090760.1:51703061-51718061 GCF_036898095.1 Palaemon carinicauda | reverse complement strand
CATGACTATTTAATACAAAAACTATAATATATTGATATGCCAATAAATAAACTATAATTTAAGAAACTATTATCAGAAAATAATCAAATATTAATGATAGCATTGACAGTAATATGAACATTTGTATTTACTAAAGTCAATCGGTGGAGGCACCGAAATGGGGAAATGGATGTAGAAAACTGTTCAATTTGATCCCGAGGAAAGTCTAAATAATATGATAATAAGCAAATGACTAATTCTTAACCCTAAAAAAGTCTCTTAATAAACATTCCTTGCTCGGGGCTGTCTCTGAAGATATTATCAATGGCATCAAAGAATTTATTTCCATTTTAAGGAAAGAGAAGAAATGATTTATGTTATACTGTAATATATTTATTTTCTTTTTTTCACTGTTTTCCCTCAGATTTTTTAGTTGATTTACTAAACATTTCTGAAATCATAGCATTGAATTATTGTTTCAAATGTTAATACAACAATGGTGAATCATCTTTTACTAGCCGTTTGTATGTGCCTTGTTTTTAAAACATCTTTATATTTTTATTCATCACTTATATATATATATATATATATATATATTTTATTTGCTATTCCATATTTTCTTTCCTCACTGGGGTACTTTCCCTTTTGGAGCGCTTGGCCTTATGGAATTCTGTTTTTCCAACCAAGGAAGTATTTTGGTTAATAATAATAATAATAAAAATAATAATAATAATGATAATAATAATTATAATAATAACTAATAATAATAATAATAATAATAATAATAATAATAATATTATTTTTATTATTATTATTATTATTATTATTATTATTATTATTATTATTATTATTAACAATAATGATGATAACAACATTAATGATAATAGAATATTTGGCATCATATTTCCACGTTTTGGTATCTATCTTTCATAAGGGTGAATTATAGACATATGATCTCATCAGTGACTGCCCTTAAATTGAACTATTCTTTTGTGAAGTTTTGTCAACATTCAGCTGCAAAACCTATCGTCTGTTTACCTTCCTCAATCCTTGGGGGGATGAAATTGAGCGGGGTTAGGAAATGTCTGGGTCAAGAGGTGCGTGTTTACAGTATATTCAGTAGCATGTTTAACCTGCCCCATCGTTAGTATATAAAATGCAGGGTACATGTATTGATAAGGATAATTTTCCTGCAGTAGACAAACAATCTCTCTCTCTCTCTCTCTCTCTCTCTCTCTCTCTCTCTCTCTCTCTCTCTCTCTGTTATGGTTATTAAAGAATAGGCGCGTCGCTATTAATTGATGCGGTCAGATTAATATATTTGATGTATCGAGAGTTCATCATTACGGAAAATGACGTAAAGAGTGGACCCGTTAAAAAAAAGAAATATATATATATATACATATATATATATACATATATATATATATATATACACACATATATATATATATATATATACATATATATATATATATATATATATGTATTTATATATATGCATGCACACAAATATAATATATATATATATATATATTTATACATATATATATATATATATATGTATATATATATATATATATATTTTATACATATGTATATATATATATATATATATAGATATATGTACATATATATATATATATATATATGTACATATATTTATATATATGCATATTTTAATATGTTTAGCTCCAGGAATTATGAATCCTTTTATCACAGCCTTTTCAATCCAAATTAGGATTCACACCAGTAAAAGTGTTTCAAAATAACCGCATAATAACAAGAGGTTAAAGTCAGTGGATAACAACTCATTTGATCTCTGATTTGCTCACTTTAACTTGCCATAGTGTGAAGTTAATTCTAATAGTCATGACTGTTCCATCATGAGGCTCAATACTAGAGAGTATTCTAGAAGTTTTATTCCATCTTTGACCAAGTTGTGGATCGATCTTTCTAATCCGGTAGTTGAATTGGAAGAACTTTCAAAGTTCAATCTTACAGCAAACTTTTTTTGCATGTTGAATAGGCTGATATCGGTCTTTTTGTATTTTATATATGAAAGATCAGGTTTACTGTCGTTGCTGTTCTTGAAATATTTTATTCATTTTTTTTTCACTATTTCTCATATAGCCTATTAATTTCCCTATTTCCTTTCCTTAATAAGCTAGTTTACCTTGTTGGAATTGGAATTATAACATCCTGCTTTTCCGACTAGGGCTGTAACTTAGCTAATAATAATAATAATAATAATAATGATAATAATAATAAGTAATAATAATAATAATAATAATAATAATAATAATAATAATAATAATAAGGATAATAATATAAATAATAATAATAATAATAATAATAATAATAATAATAATAATAATGATGATGATGATGATGATGATGATAAAAATAATAATAATAAAACTAAATAATAAGAATAATAAAAAATAAAAATAATAATAATAATAATAATAATAATAATAATAATAATAATAATAATAATAGATTATATTTTAGGAAACGCGATTGCTATATTTTATTCAGAAATATTCCTAAACCATATGGTATATCCTCATCCTTGTATAATAGATTATATAATTCATAAGCGTTTGTTTGATAGCTAATTAGCATATGCTTCATTTTTAAATATATTATTTTGATTACCTCTAATCTTTTCGTTCCGGAAAACCAGGATACGACGCTTCTTATGTATCGTTGCTAATGTTTGATCCATCTCTTTTCAGAACATAAAAGTTTATCTTAATTAACCGAGTTGGAATTCACATGATTTCTTTTTGTTAACTTATTTCTCTGGACATATTATTTCTCTCTGTGGTTATTCACATTGCTTTTACCTTTCATCCTATTCAACACAACTCCCCTTAGTTCTCGTCTTTCATCTCCATTATTTCTCCTCCGACCTGCCCATCCAGCTTTAATCGCCCTCTCTTTGCAAGTCAACTTTGATCATAATCAAAATTTTCAGTGTTTACCCCTTTCTCTTGTGAATATTTATTTTGGCAGTAAAGTCTATTTTTTGTTTTTTATATGTTTTTCAGAACTTCATTATAATTTTACCTGTTTAACAACACGCCTGAATTCTGTTTGCATTCAGCTTGATGATTTCAGTCTAATTCTCAAATTTTATTTTTCCGAATCAGCAATGAGATAAAATGTAAAGAGCAGAGTTTATTCACTATTCTCTGTTCATAGTACAAAATAGGTTCAGGGTAAAGAGAGAGAGAGAGAGAGAGAGAGAGAGAGAGAGAGAGAGAGAGAGAGAGGGGGGGTTAGCTGGTAGGGGACATTAATCTGATAATTCTCGCGTCAGACTGACAACGCAGCGCTCACGGAAATTCCAGGATCTCCAGCACCTTGAACTAAGTTTATGTTACGAACACACAATCAACAATATCCAGATGAACCTCAGGTATATGATTTGACTTTCACTGACTAATTAATTATCTACTTCTATTGGATCAATGAATTCTCTGTTATTTTATTTTCTAATATGACTATAACTTTAAAACAAATAAAAAGGCTGATTACATTTACCTCTTGTTCGATGTATGTTTTTTTTTTTTTTTTTTTTTTTTTTTTTTTAATGGTCTTCAGAGGGATAGCCAATGAAATGATGTGGTAGAAGGGCTATCCGTAATTTCTTTTGCATATATGTATTTTGTAAAAGGAGACACATAATTAGATAGACACATAGCTGGATGGATTACTGAAAGTCTGTCTCTGTACCTATCAGGTATAGTAGTAACTCTACCGAAGATTAATATTTAAGACACACACACGCACACACACACACACACACATATATATATATATATATATATATATTATAATGATAATGAATTCAGATGTTCCGTTCCCATACGGAATAAAATGATTGCTCCTTATTTCATTGTATAATTTTGTCCATATGTCAGTGAAGAAAAAAGAAATGCACTCCAAACCTCGGAATTCGGAAGTCGAATGGAATGCCACATAATGAATTAAAGCCGTAGTTTCAGCAACAAAATCGAAGACGACTCTCTCTCTCTCTCTCTCTCTCTCTCTCTCTCTCTCTCGAGAGAGAGAGAGAGAGAGAGAGAGAGAGAGAGAAAGAGAGAGAGAGAGAGAGAGAGAGAGACAACATTGTCTTGAAAGTCGAGTCGCGAACACTTGAGAAAGTCTTCGTCTTCAGTTTTTTCCTTCCGTTCCTTTGTCTTTTCCTTTATTTGATTGTTATTTTTCATTTCTTCCAATTCACTTATTTTTTTGTCCTGAAGATTGATAATTACTATTCTAGTTTTATTTGTATTATATTTTACCTTTTATAATCTTTCTTTTTTTTAATACTTTTTCTTCATGGCTTACTTTCATGTATATTGCTTTATTTAAGAATATTCTTTTTAGTGTTTGAATAATATTCATTTACTATCTAGCCGATTCTTATCTTTTCCTTCCAATTCTTGTTCAAATTTGTTTGCATAAATCTATTTAAGGATTTATATCTATTTTCAATTGTCACGGACTATATTTCTATCTAGTCTCCTTCGTTTAGTCTGACTATACAAATAGCTTCAATTTGGTCCTTGCTCTCCGGTTTGCCCATGGTTTTTTGTTTACTTTTACCTGATATTCAATTCTTAGTTTCAATTCCAAGCCGTCTCTTATTTCTAATCTCGCGTTGTTCTTTTTTCAACATTTCAATATTGAGTAGAATTTCTATGCTTTTACTTCTTTTCACGAAATTCTCACACTGTCGCTTAAAAAATATCTTTACACTATCTTCCATCAAACTTGTATCTTTAGTCTTATTCATATCATCATATTTTAATCGTTTACATTTTGTTATTTCTTTAATCTATTTTAGTTTTTTTTACTGAACGATAAAATTTTTCTCTTATTTCTTATGTACTTCAGATTTCATCTAAAATTTGAGGTCGCTTCTTCCATCAGCTTATCTGGGCACTTCATCATTTTATCTTCTTTGAGCTTCTCCCACAGAGAGAATGCTGCTGTAAAAGTCATTTTCTCTATTCAAAATTCATTTTATGATAAGCTAAATTTTAGTAACATATATAATTTTCTTTTCCATTTATAATACTTTTAGTCATATCTGAAAATCTCCTCGATCGGCATTTGAGTTTTTCACATACATAGAAAGCATCATAAAACGCCGAGGCATATTATTATTATTATTATTATCATTATTATTATTATTATTATTATCATTATTATTATTATTATTATTATTATTATTATTATTATTATTATTATTACTCCTATTATTATTATTATTATTATTATTATTATTATTATTATTATTATCATCGATATTGTTTTGAAAATGCTCATGCTACTTTTGTTGTCCTTTTCGGTAGCAGTAATCTTAGATAAACTTATTTTGCATTACCTAATTTTTCGGATTAATAATAATTCAATGCACTTGACCTAATTCTTAAAGTATAATCTATTTTTGATATCATAAAAGTTCAATAAAACAATTTACTCTCTCGTAACCTGAGCAAAATTTTCCGTCCTTCTTTTGTTGCTGCAGAAATATGAATGGCTCACTCTTAACAGAGTCTAAAAATAAATATGAAAATAGAAGTAGGCCAAATCTCTCTTCGTCCCAGGGATTTGGCTGATGGGACTGGCGATGTAATCTACTTTCATTATAGTTGCTGGTAATAACAAAGCCACCAGTTACTAAAATTGTTACTAAAATTTAATCACATATAGGTTTGGTTATGTTAAATATTTTTTCATTGAAGTTTCAAAACTACTGATTTATGAAGCATTCTTTGTAACTAATTGCATTTGGGTTTTGCTAATATCATTGCTGATAGATCAGAAGACTGAAACCATCAATAACAGATTACTCGGGCAACGGATCAGTGCATACTCCAGGGCAAACATATGAATTGAAACTTAGCTTTGCTTCTTATCTTTTTTTCTTCTAGTTATTCTATCAGACGTTTTTTATAGATATTTTTTTTGCTATGTTCAGCTTCATAACTGATCACAATAGTTATTACAGACTCGTTTAAGATGTTCAATTATGTCCAGTAGTAGTTTCTTTTATCAACTGACTTGTAACATATATTGAGGTTATATTCGTCATTGCTTTGGTTCCACTTACTTCAATGTACATATTGCCACTGATTCCGAATTCCAAAGTAAATAAACCCATTTATAGTCTCATATGTTTAAAGAAATCATCATCATCTCCTCCTATGCCTATCTACGCAAAAGGCCTCCGTTAGATTTCGCCAGTCGTCTCTATCTTGAGCTTTTAATTCAATACTTCTCCAGTCATCATCTGCTTTACGCTTCACAGTCCTTAGCCATGTAGGCCGGGTTCTTTCAACTCTTCTTGTGGGTTATGGAGACCAGTTAAAAGATTGGTGAACTAATCTCTCTTGATTAGTGCGAAGAGCATACCCAAACCATCATCATTTACCCTTAACAATGATCTCATGCAAATATGGCAATCGAGTAATCTCTCTTTTAGTCTCATTTCTAATCATGTCCTGACATTCTACTCATAATATTCTTCTGAGGGCTTTGATCTCAAATCCACAAAATCTGTTGGATATTGTTTCATTGTCATACCATGACTAGCTAAACCGATATATAGCCATTGTATGATTTGTTTTATTAAATTTTTCATTGAACTCTAATTCTAAAGACTCTCTGGAATACCTAGTAAGAAATTTTGTTACATAGAAATGATAAGATTACATGAATCTTAAAAAAATAGATACGATTGAATCAGGGCTCGAGTGGTTTGAAACCGTGCCGTGCGGTTGCGACCGTTCAGTTTAGAAAACAATATATCTCAAGGAGGCCCTTCACAGGTTGCGGGAGATACCATGTGGCAGAATATACCGGACGGTAGTAATTCCCAAACTGTACACACTGCAAATTCCCTTCAGACGAAATATTTTCGTCCGTGTGGTTGCAGTGGTTCAGCTGTTGCAGAGGGTAGGGCGTTCCTTTTCTACTGCTATTTTTAAGCGATTAATATGAAATTTTTTATTATTATTATTGTTATTGTTATTGTTATTGTTATTGTTGCTGTTGTTGTTGTTGTTGTTGTACACTGTACTGAAGGTACATTAAACTTAATGAGATCATGATTGTTTTCTTTTTCTTATATGTTATGTAAGTTAAGCTCTATCTAATCATTACATAGTGTGTGTGTGAGAGAGAGAGAGAGAGAGAGAGAGAGAGAGAGAGAGAGAGATCCGTGTTTTACGATGATACCATCTTGATAACCCCTTAAAAGAAACGAGGATGATTGCTGCTGACAAAACATTTTTTATTATTATTATTATTATTATTATTATTATTATTATTATTATTATTATTATTATTATTGCAGCAAATGGTGGATTGGAAGCAGATGTACGACAGAGAATGAATGAACGGTGCAAAGTGTTGGGGGAAGTTGAGGTAGTAGTGAAAAATAGAGGGTTGGGCGTGAATATAGAGAGAGTTCTATATGAGAAAGTGATCGTACCAACTGTGATGTATGGATCGGAGTTGTGGGGAATGAAAGTGACGGAGAGACAGAAATTGAATGTGTTTGAGATGTAGTGTCTAAGGAGTATGGCTGGTGAGGGTTAGGAACGAAGTAGTAAGGGTAAGAACGGGTGTAAGAAATGAGTTAGCAGCTAGAGTGGATATGAATGTGTTGAGGTGGTTTGGCCATGTTGTGAGAATGAAAAATGGCTGTCTGCTAAAGAAGGTGATGAATGCAAGAGTTGATGGGAGAAGTACAAGAGGAAGGCCAAGGTTTTGGGTGGATGGATGGAGTGAAGAAAGCTCTGGGTGATAGGAGGATAGATGTGAGAGAGGCAAGAGAGCGTGCTAGAAATAGGAATGAATGGCGAGCGATTGTGACGCAGTACCGGTAGGCCCTGCTACTTCCTCCGGTGCCTTAGATGACCGCGGAGGTAGCAGCAGTAGGGGATTCAACGTTATGAAGCTTCATCTGTGGTGGATAACAGGGGAGGGTGGGCTATGACACCCTAGCAATACCAGCCGAACTCGGTTGAGTCCCTTGTAAGGCTGGGAGAAACGTAGAGAGGAGAGGTCCCCTTTTTTTCCATTGTTTGATGTCGGCTACCCCCAAAAATTGGGGAAGGTGCCTTCGTATGTATGTGTGTATTATTACTATCAATATTATTATCATCACTATTATTTGATAATTATTATTATTTGGTGGGTCATAGTTGCTAGTATTCTGTCCTCTGATGCACAGCCTCGTGGTTTCAAACCGCTCGTGTGAAGCGAGTTCATTATGCTGAAATATTTGAGAGAGGTTGATGCTGCAATATACACAGTATTATATAAAAAATATCAGAATATATAGAATATTTTATATACTTAATGCTACCGCTGATTGTCATATAAATGTAATAAAAATGGGCAAACGAAATACTCGATAGTTCTCTATTGCAAGGTATATTTGAGGTTTAGATCACCACATGCATTATTCATAATTTTTTGTAAATGCTTTGGAAAGTACAATCATCTTTTTACCGTTAACGATTTTTGTTAAACACAATGGTATTGAACCAAATTTTACACAAGACTCAATAGAAGTTCAAATTAATGTAAAACGATATGCCCTTATGAAGAATAATAGTTATTACTGGGCGGCAATGAGGCAGTTATAACTTTTTATTTCTAAAGTGAAGGCCCTTTCTCAATGGGGAAAAGTTTATAGAAAAACCTCCCATCTGTCAATGTTATGTCTAATATACTTTGTACAATAGGTTTAAACTCATAGAAATTGTAATAAAGGTTTTAAAGAAAAAATTGTATATAGTAAAGAGCTTATGTCTGGATATATATATATATATATATATATATAAATATATATATATATATATATATACATACATACATACATATACACAAGCACGCACACACACACACACACATATATATATATATATATATGTGTGTGTGTGTGTGTGTGTCTATGTACATATATATATATATATATATATGGTAACACTTAGTTCTCGCCACATATAGGGTAAGAGGAGAGAGAGTAGTATTGCCCTTGTGATATGTTTGCATATCTATATAAATATTTTGTCGTCAGGTTTGACAGGTCACGTTCACTGGTATTGAAATAATAAAGAAATGAGTTGAAAATTTGGAATAGAAAACTAACTTAATTGAAACTTTCTTGGGGCCTAGGTCCATTAATTTTCGATTATCCGGGGAAGCATATCTCCCGATTTTTCTTGTGTTCCCCAAGACAAACGCGCCTCGAGAGTCTGATGAACATTAGGATAGGCACGATTTACACGGAGGCTTTCTTTTGTTGGTCCTCAGACACCATCGGTGAATAGGCAATTGACTTTTGGATGGTTTTCGTAACATAAAAGGAAGGAAAGGAATTTCACCCTTGATAATAGAAAGCGTTCGTGATGCCAACGCTGATTTCCCCTGTTTCACGGTGCATGGGTTCAGTTTCTGTGCTATACGTGCAATAAGTGAGATATATAGAAAAAAATTTTAAGTAGCAAATCATACCCTATCTTGCACTATTTGCTAGTGAATCCATTAGCTGGAAATATTATTATTATTATTATTATTATTATTATCCAAGCTACAACCCTAGTTGCAAAAGCAAGATGCTATAAGCCCAGGGGCTCCAACAGGGAAAAATAGCCCACTGAGGAAAGGAAATAAGGAAATAAATAAATGAAGAGAACAAATTAACAATAAATAATTTAAAAAAAAAGTAACGTCAAAACAGACATGTCACATATAAACTATTAACAACATCAAAAACAAATATGTCATAAATAAACTATAAAAAGACTCATGTCCGCCTGGTCAACAAAAAAACATTTGCTCCAACTTTGAACTTTTGAAGTTCTACTGATTCAACTACTCGATTAGGAAGATCATTCCACAACTTGGTAACAGCTGGAATAAAACTTCTAGAGTACTGCGTAGTATTAAACCTCATGATGGTGAAGGCCTGGCTATTAGAATTAACTACCTGCCTAGTATTACGAACAGGATAGAATTGTCCAGGGAGATCTGAATGTAAAGGATGGTCAGAGTTATGAAAAATCTTATGCAACATGCATAATGAACTAATTGAACGATGGTGCCAGAGATTATTATCTAGATCAGGAATAAGAAATTTGATAGACCGTCAGTTTCTGTCCAACAAATTGAGATGAGAATCAGCAGCTGAACACTAGACAGGAGAACAATACTCAAAACAAGGTAGAATGAAAGAATTAAAACACTTCTTCAGAATAGATTGATCACCGAAAATCTTAAAAAGACTTTCTCAACAAGCCAATTTTTTGTGCAATTGAAGAAGACACAGACCTAATGCGTTTCTCAAAAGTAAATTTACTGTCGAGAATCACACCTAAAATTTTGAAAGACTCATACAAATTTAAAGAAACATTATCAATACTGAGATCCGGAGGATGAGGAGCCACCGTTCTTGACCTACTTACAATCATACTTTGAGTTTTGTTAGGATTCAACTTCATACCCCATAATTTGCACTATGCACTAATTCTAGCTAAATCTCTATTAAGTGATTCACCAACCCCAGATCTACATTCAGGGAATGGAATTGATGCAAAGAGAGTAGCATCATCTGCATATGCAACAAGCTTGTTTTCTAGGCCATACCACATGTCATGTGTATATAGTATGAAAATTTATGGGCCATGAACACTACCCTGATGAACACCGGATATCACATTCCTATAATCACTATGGTGCCCATCAACAACAACTCTTTGAGATGTATTACTTAAAAAATCAATAATAATGCTAAGAAACGACCCACCCACTCCCAACTGCTTGAGTTTGAAAACAAAAGCCTCATGATTAACACGGTCAAAGGCAGCACTAAAATCAAGGCCAATCATATGAACTTCCTAACCACAATCAAGGGATTTCTGTACAGCATTATTATTGTATGAAGGGCATCACATGCTCCAAGGCCTTTACGAAAACCAAATTGCAAACTAGGGAATAGATGATTACCTACAGCAAACCTATTAAGACGTTTTGCCAGAAGACGTCCAAAAACTTTAGATAATATGGGAGTTATGGAAATTGGGCGGTAATCAGTGGGACTTGAGCTACCACAAATACATTTACATAGAGGAGTAACATTACCAATTCTCCAACAATTGCTAAAAGCTCCTCTTCTTGCTAAGTTGCGCAAAATAACAGATATCTTTAGAGCTAAGAAATCTTCTGTGTTTATAAAAAACAAAGGAAAAATACCATTTGGGTCTACACCTCCATAAGCATCAAGGTCCACCAACAGAGCTTTAATCTCACGAGATCGAAAAGCTAAACTAGTTAGTTTAGCCTCAGGAAAACAAGAATGAGGAAGTTCAAGTTTTTCATTACTCTGTTTACTGTCAAAAACATCAGCCAAAAGGGATGCCTTTTCCTTTGGACAGTGAGTGACTGAGCCATCTGGTTTAAGTAAAGGAGGAACTGTTGCATATACACCAAAGAGTGCATATTTAAGGGTAGACCACCATTTATGTTCCTGAGTTGTACCAGAAAGTGTTTCTTTTATGGTTAAATTGTACTCCTTTTCAGTTGAGGCATAAACTCTCTGAGCAAAAGCTCGAAGCTGAGTATAGTTGTTCCAGGTCAAATCTGATCTGTTACCCTTCCAAAGGTGATAGGCCTCCTGCTTCTCCAAATAAGCACTTCTACAATCATCATTGAACCACAGTTTGTCCTTCACTCGATACCTTAGCACACGAGAAGGGATAGGCCTATCAATTATGTTGACTAGATTCTCATTCAATGGGACAACAGGATCTACACTATTATATAAATGTGACCAATTCAAGCTCAAAACATCATGCAAAATCCCATTCCAGTCAGCTTGGGATTTCATATAAATTTTGCAAGAATATGATATATCAGGGACAGGCTGCTCAGTCTTCACTAATAATGAAATCAAGGCATGATCAGATATCCCGACTGGAGAACCAACCTTACTAGTTATAATGCCAGGGGAGTCAGTGTATACGAGGTCCAAGCAATTACCAGACCTGTCAACACATATTTGATATAAGACTCAAACCACCCACCTCTCTCTCTCTCTCTCTCTCTCTCTCTCTCTCTCTCTCTCTCTCTCTCTGTATATACACATACACACACACACACACACACACGCCCAGCCCTAGTCCCCCTGCCCCACACAATCAAGTGCACACACCAAATTAGCGGAGATAGATTACTGATTATGATTTCTTATATAAAATTCCAAGGTATCGTATATCACTTTTTTCCATGAGATCCTTAGTTAAATCAAATTGACTCCGGTATCTTTTCTATTTATGTATTAAATTTAAGCCCTATTTCTTTTCATATTACTTCAGTACTATAGACTGAAAAAAAATATTAATCTCTAAAATATCTAAAAACAATAGTCTCCCATATAAAGGTCGGTAAGAAAATATACTTTTTATATTTACTGCCTTTTATGTTCTCTTCCTCAAAGAAAATATATGGGTAACCCAACAGTGCCCTATGCATTTGGTGGAAAAATCAAGTGAAGCAAGGTATTGTTATTACATTTTCAATGTTTGGGTGTCTTTAGTTTAGTTACCAAAACTCCAATAGCAAAAAATCTTATCTTGCTTTGACTAGTTACTGAAATACTGTCTAGTCGTTTGTGGCAGATGGGTTGGACATGACTGGTTTATTCAAGTGACATATCAAGCTTATGCACATATAGTTGAGGATAACAAGGACATAAAATAATGAACAGAAAACATTAAATGACGATCTCAAACACGTTTTTTAACATCAGCGAGAGAGAGAGAGAGAGAGAGAGAGAGAGAGAGAGAGAGAGAGATAGATCAATTGCATCACAATGTATGACCGAGTAGGAAATATAAGTGATTTATATGGCTCCCCCATAAAATAAGGCACAATGAACTGGAGGCAAACTGCATGGTGGTCATCTTGCAGAAGATACACAGGTTTTAGGTAATCAGTGAAGAGCCAGTCTTCTTTGCAATTACTGTTGATAAAGAAGCATTCGGCTTGTGATGGATAACGAGGAAAAGGGCTCTATAAGGAGTGATAGTGCTGGCTTACAAGTGTCGATGTTTACAAAGACATTTGTTCTGGTGTTTAAATCCTTCGGTATGGGTTGTTTTGTTAGCGGCTTAGATTGTTGGAGGAGGTTACAGACGGGAAAAATAATTTCATAGGGACCATTAACGGGTTGACATATATCTTTTCAGCTGCAAAGATATCCACGACGTCCTTAGGAGTGGTCCTTAATCCCAGGAGGACACAGGAAAGTTGAGTAATCACGTTGGAGTTATTGTTGTGGCACATCAAAGGTGCTTTGATAGTGAGATGATAGCATTTAATCATTCCATTGGTTAAAGGGTCGTCAACGGGTTTTGATCTATGGTAATTCCCAAGAAGTTTACTAATAATTTTCACAATATAGAGGTAAAAGTGCCTCACCTGTTAGAAGCAATATGCTCAGGGATACTAAATCTGGCTATCCACCTGAGATTGAGATGGATGGTGCAGTTTGCACGGGGATGGCTTCAGGTAAACGATTGGAGTAGTCAATGATGGTTAACAGGTCATGGTGTCCTTATGATCTGGGTAGCAGGGCTACTATGTATAGGTGAATGTGGGCAAAACAACGCTAGGGTTGAATAAAGGTACTCACTCCTGAATCCGTGTGTCAATGTACCTATGAACTTTCCCATGAAGTAACATCATGGACCTAATCCTTAGCATCTTTAGTAATGCTGTACCAAATGAACATCGATTGACCACCTACTCAAGTACCTCACCAATAGTGATGTCATTGGCATCGATGGAGAAAAAAAGAGGAGGCAAAGGCTTGGGAAAAGTGAGAGCAGAGGCAGTTGATGGGGCATTCCTCCCATTGTAGGATTCTGATCATTGTAGGGGATCCCATTTTAGTTCTTTTGCCTTGCCTTTTTTGGAAAGAGTAGAGGCGGCAAAAGTTGAAGTAAAGGTTGAAAAGAATGGGTCATCATAATTAATTAGGCCGAAGAATTCTTGCAGTGCTTTTACAGTCAAGGGAGTGGGGAAGTTCTGAGCAGCTGATATCTTCTCAGAGATGCTGTGCTTTAAGAATGACACTTCATTGACATCAAACGAGCACTTTTCATAATGGACCACAAGGCCAGTTTGTTACTGACGGTAGAGATTGTTGGATGTGTAGGTGATGGAGGTGTTCCTCTTTAGAGAAAGCGAACACAAATAGGTCGTCCACATAACATATGCAGAAGGCCAGTAATTGAACGTGTATGTGCAGGAGGGGGTGGTGATGTCGGTATTTGCTTCATGGGCACCTGATACTAGCCCTTCAGTAGGTTGAGAGTACAGAATACCTTTGATTTGAGCAAGTAGGTGGAATGTCAGTGGTGTTGGGGAGAGGGCAGTGACCCGGTTCTTTCTGCATGTCCAGAAGCCTGTAATCCCACAATGGTGAAAGGAAACATCCTTCTTCTGGATGATATGTAAGGATGACGACCATGTGCTTGAGACTTTTTGACAAGGACACACATTTTCCAGTTTGGAGAACATTTGTTTAGCAGCTTCTAAATGATCCCGGTCCAACCACTGTGGCCTTCGTTGTCTTGATATGGTGATAAACACCTTGCTTGGTTGGAACCAAGGGTGTTTGACAAAGCCCTGGTCGGAAGACTTCTAGGTACGAAGTGAGGAAGTGGCCGTAGGTATCCGTGGGTGTGTTGATGTGACATGGGAGTTCGAAAGGGACTGGTTGAACAGGTGTCGATGAGTATGAGTCTGAGTTGATTAAACGTTGATGTACCACATCAACCAGGAAGTAGAAATTGGTGAGGAGTCCCCACCGGGTATTGGCGATTTTATGCTTGCGGTGAGAAACTTCCAATGATATTTTGCTCTCCCAAATGATAGAGACATTTATTAAGTCTATAAAGAGATGGAAACACCAGAAGGAGAGAG
>NC_090760.1:51693061-51695561 GCF_036898095.1 Palaemon carinicauda | reverse complement strand
TGTGCATTATCTGTGTAAATTTTGATTGTGAAATTCTACGCTGTTTATTAAAGGATTTTTCCATGTTCTATGTGTCCTTCCTTTATAGGGGTGAATTATAGACTTTTCATTTCACCCTAAATTGAATCAATCTTTCAGAGAAGTTGTGTCAACATTCCTCTGCAGAACCATCGTCTGTTTACCTACCCAGGTCCTCGGGGATGAGATAGAGCCTGTTTGAAATATTTGGGTCAAGTGCTGTGTGTTCATATTCAGCGTCGTGTTTACCTGGTTGGGCCCTCAGAAAAGATGCAGGGTACGAGTATCAGCAGGGACATTTTCTCAGTTAGAGCAGTTTCTCTCTCTCTCTCTCTCTCTCTCTCTCTCTCTCTCTCTCTCTCTCTCTCTCTTTCTATTATTATTATTATTATTATTATTATTATTATTATTATTATTATTATTATTATTAAATTCTACTATCTTCGTTATAATTATCATTATTTTAGTGACGTATTTTTTCGTTCCATGTATAATCAAAAAGGATATAGATAATATTGCTATATGCAAATTAAAAAAAAAAAAAAATACTCCCAGCCCCCTGCGGCCGCGGGGGCATATAAAAATTAGAATAGCGCCAACGTTATCCCTGCGTGTCGTAAGAGGCGACTAAAAGGGACGGGACGAGGGGGCTGGGACCCCCCTCTCCTGTATAAAATTCCTGCGAGACATCGACAAGGAGATGGAGCGAGGGGGGAGAGTGACTGCTCCCCGCACTCTAGTTTTGGGGTGTTTGAATGTGCGTGGATGTAGTACGATAGAGAGTAAAAGATGTGAGATTGGAAGTATGTTTAGAAGTAGAAGGATGGATGTATTGGCCTTGTGTGAGACAAAGAGGAAAGGAAAAGGTGAAGTGATGTTTGGTGTAATGTCGGGTAGAGTGTCTGGGATTGAAAGGGGAAGAGCGAGAGATGGTTTGGCGTTATTGCTGAGTGAATGGATGACAGGTAAAGTAGTGGAATGGAAAGAGATATCATCTAGGTTAATGTGGGTAAGGGTTAGGTTGGGTAGGGAATGTTGGGCGTTTGTCAGTGCGTATGGGCCAGGTAGTGAGAAAAGTGAAGAAGAGCGGAATGAGTTCTGGAATGAATTAACTAGGTGTGTAGAAGGACTGGGTAGAAGGAATTATGTAGTTGTTATGGGTGACTTAAATGCTAGAGTGGGCGCTGGAGAGGTAGAAGGTGTCATTGGGAAGTATGGCGTACCAGGTGAAAATGAGAGTGGTGAGAGACTGGTAGACATGTGTGTTGAACAAGAGATGGTAATAAGTGCTAGCTTCTTTAAAAAGAAAGATAAAAATAAGTATACATGGGTAAGAGTGGCAAATGGAAGAGTAGTAAAAAGGGCATTAATGGATTATGTGTTGATAACTAAAAGAATGTTTGGAAGATTGAAAGACGTGCACGTGTTTAGGGGTATGGCTAACGGTATGTCTGATCATTTTTTGGTGGAAGGAAAATTAGTTGTAGCAAAAGAGTGGGGGAATAGAGTAGGTGGATGTAGAAGGGAGGTAGTGAGGATGGAAGAGCTAATAAAACCGGGGGTAAAAAGTAAATATCAGGAAAGGTTGAAAATGGCATATGACGAGGTGAGAGTAAGAGAAACTGGTAATTTAGAGGAAGAGTGGAAGTTAGTAAAAGAAAATTTTGTTGGGATTACAAGTGATGTATGTGGCAAGAAGGTTGTTGGAGGCAGCATGAGGAAGGGCAGTGAATGGTGGAATGAAGGAGTGAAGGTAAAAGTAGAAGAGAAAAAGAGGGCTTTTGAAGAATGGCTGCAGAGTAATAGTATAGAGAAGTATGAAAAATATAGAGAGAAAAATGTGGAAGTGAGGCGCAAGGTACGTGAGGCAAAGAGGGCAGCTGACCTGAGGTGGGGTCAGGGATTGGGTCAGTCATATGAAGAGAATAAGAAGAAGTTTTGGAAAGAAGTGAAGAGAGTAAGGAAGGCTGGTGCAAGAATTGAAGAGACAGTGAAAGATGGAAAGGGAAGGTTGTTAAAAGGAGAGGAGGCAAGGAAAAGGTGGGCGGAATATTTTGAAAGTTTGCTGAATGTTGAGGATAATAGGGAGGCAGATATAATTGCTGTTCCAGGTGTTGAGGTGCCAGTGATGGGAGATGAGAATGAGAGAGAGAGATTACAATAGATGAAGTGAGGAGAGCACTAGATGAAACGAGAGTAGGAAAAGCATCTGGTATGGATGGTGTGAAAGCTGAGATGTTGAAGGAAGGGGGTGTGACTGTAATTGAATGGTTGGTGAGATTGTTTAATATGTGTTTCGTGTTGTCAATGGTACCAGTAGATTGGGTTTGTGCATGTATTGTACCACTGTATAAGGGTAAGGGGAGATATGTATGAGTGTTGTAATTCAAGAGGTATTAGTTTGTTGAGTGTAGTTGGAAAAGTGTATGGTAGAGTATTGATTAATAGGATTAAGGATAAAACAGAGAATGCAATCTTGGAA
>NC_090760.1:51663061-51688061 GCF_036898095.1 Palaemon carinicauda | reverse complement strand
ATACATACATACATACACACACACACACACACACACAAACACACACACACATATATATATATATATATATATATATAGTTTGCGTGTCTATATGTATGTATATAAAAGGAGAGAGAGAGAGAGAGAGAGAGAGAGAGAGAGAGCGGGCCTATAGTATAGCCCATATATGTATAGGCTTACAGTAAAGGCTATTATGTATAGGCCTACATTATAGCTCATCTTTGAATAGGCCTATAAGAGTATGTATAGTCTACAGTATAACCCATCTATGTATAGGTCTACAGTATTGTCCATCTATGCATAGGCCTACTGTATAGCCTCTATACGTATAGACCTACAACATAGCCAATATTTGTGTAGGCCTACTGTATATTTATGTGCAATGCACCTTTGCCTTTTATTGCATCGAAATGTTTTGGGTTTAAGAGCCCTTGAGAGGCATAGCAACCTGATATTGCGTATGCAACAAGCTGCAACTATCCCTTAAGCAACAAAGTTAAGCATGTCATATATGGATAATAAAGATTTCCTTTATGTAGGTTTGCTTATTCTGACAAATAACTTCACAGAACAAATATAACTTTATACACAAAATCAACTTATTGCATATCAGGGGAGAATAGAAAACGGGAGTCTTTACTCCAAAGTTTAGATCAAGGGAGAATTGAAAACGGGAGTCTTTACTCCAAAGTTTAGATCAAGGGAGAATAGAAAACGGGAGTTTTTACTCCTTCAAAGTTGCTGAAGGTCATTCCTTTCAACTTTACCATATTTTATGTATATATAAAATCATATTATGAAAGGATTAAATAAAAATATCGTATTCTACATTAATATTTTTTATTGAGGTAATTGTTTCATTATGAAAATTTAAAGCATTGTTATAAACTGGTATTTGCTTTTACAAAGAAATTTAGACGCAGTGAGAGAGATGCCAGATATCGCTATTTGGGACAAAAAGGAAAAACAAAAACGGTTTACCGTGGAAAATTTTCCTTTTCAAAATTATTTATCGAAAAGATTATTTGATGTAAATTTCTACATGATTTTTTTTTCACAATATTCGGGTATTTTTTTTTTTTTTTTTTTTGTAGAAATTTCTATTTAGCTACCCGTTATATAGAAATGGTCTTCCGTTGTTTAATAAGAGCTTGACTGGACTCCGTTCGAAGCTGAGCAGACGAATTTATCTGGTATAGAAGAATGAGTCCTAACCGACTCCCAGCCTTTCCCTTTCTTCCGTGGTCATCTTCGAGTGCGCTTTGGAGAACTTCATCTTCATCCTGTCCGTCCTTCTGTGTTACGAGCTGATAGACCTATGATGGCCGTTGCCTGCCTTAGGCCGATCTAACATCGGTTTCTGAAGAATTCCGGGAGTCTGTGAAGAGATTTTCGTTGATTGGGTTGAAGAAGAAGGCGAAGATGATTGCTCTTACAGCGACTGAAGTCTCGCAAGTCTGAAGAATGCCATTCCTAAAAGGATTCAGGCTTGGAGAGGTTTTTCGATCCTCTTCCTGAATCCTTTCAGGAATGGCGTTCTTCAGAATTGCGAGTCTTCAGTCGCTGTAAGAGCAATCATCTTCGCCTTTTTCTTCAACCCAATCAACGAAAATCTCTTCATCGACTCTCGGAATTCTTCAGAAATCTCGGAGGAGATGATTAACATGTTCAATGTAGCTCTAATTAATAAAATCCTAATTTGAGAAAATCGTCTTTACTTCTCCTTTATGTTATCCTATTGTAAATGATTTTAGAAGCCTATTGTAGTAGACATAGGCCTAAAATAGATAGTTTTGTGATAATTTCTGTCGATTTGGTGGTATTCAAAATAGGAATCATGAAAAATTAACGAAATAAATCTTTCGTCTGATCGCAAATCCGGCTGCGGGATTCCTGATTCATTTCGAAGACATTCCGAAGCTGCGGGATTCCTGCTTCATTTCGAAGACATTCCGAAAACTTCCTGATCTCCAAGATCCGTGTTGTTCTTTGAAGACATTCTCGGCTTCTCCCTGAGTGTCTCCAGATCAAGTTCCATTTTTTTTTCTTTTTTCAAAATAGACCTAAAGCAAGGTAGAGGAAAGTTATTAACAAAAATGTGTAGTAATACCAGTTATTTGTGTTGTTTTTATTGTGAAATGGCTTTGAGTACCAAAGTTTATTTTGTGGTTACTAATCAGAACAATTTGTGATATTGTGTATGCTGTAATTGTTCCGCTATGGAACCGAACAGGGACGCTTTGATTAAAGTAAAAAAGAACGGTTACCCAGGACCAGGAACCGTTAAGGATCTAGTCGAGAAATTTGAAAAAACTGGAAAAATGGAGAAACAAGAAAGAAAGGTTTCACTAGGAAACGAAGGACAAGTGAAGCCTCGTATAATGCAATATGAAGAAAGGATAAAAGGTAACGGAAAACAGAAGAAGGATTCTGTTGGAATTAGAAGAAATCCAGCTAGGGAGGCCAAAGAAGTGGCCCTAGCTAGAATTGTTGAAATTCATAAGTTTGAAATGTCCGAAAATGGATACCAAGAAAGGATAAAAGGTAAAGGAAAACCGAAGGATTCTCTTGAAATTAGAAGGAATCCAACTACGGAGGCCATAAAAGTGGCCTTAGCTAGGATTGTTGAAATTCCTAAGTTTGAAAAGTCCTACCAAGCTGCAAGGGTAGCCCTAATCATCCGAAAATTTGAAAATATGTTAAGAGAAACGATGACAGAAAATAGCCCAGGAACAGAAGCAGATTCTGGTAGTTTTTGTGGTGATTATGGAGCAACTATGATGGGAGAGATACTGGCACGGAATCAGAGAACTTATCTTAGAAGGGAAGCGAAAGATAGAGCCATATTAAGGATCAGACGAATTGCAATGGATGAAGTCTCTCCAGACAAGAGAGGCTTAGTATACGATCTTATTCAGCTCTGGGAAGAGGCTCTGAAAGGCGAGAAAATAGACAAGAAAAAGAAGATTGTTATTGAAGTGATAGAAGAAGGGATCGTAAAAAGGAACATCGAGTATCTCGAAAATATAATACGAGGAAACATACAGGAAGACGATCTTCGTGGACAATCTCGGGACTTCAGAAACCATCTTAGGAGGGTCGCTAAAGATATAGCCTCGGCACAGATAAGAAAAAGAGTGGAAGAGGAAATGGCCTCTGAGAAAAGAGGCATAGTTTATGATCTTACTAAACGATATGAAACCGCATTAAAAGGAGACAAAATTGAAGCGAAAAATGAATATCAAGAGGCAAGAAAAAGCCAGACATTAGAAAACCTTATCGAGTGTTTTGAAAATAGGTTACAAGAAAAAACAGAGACTGAAGGCGATCTTCTTGGGCAATCTACAGACTTCAGGGAGAATCTTAACAGGAAGGCTAAGGATATCGCTTTAGCCAGGATAAGTCAAATAATACAAGAGTGGTTATCAGAAGAACAAAACGAAAAAGGCTACCAAGAATAGCCCTGGAACAAAAGCTGATTCTGCCAGTAAAAGTGGTGAATATCCAGAAATTATGATGATGAACGGAATAATGAAGAGAAAGCATCTTAGGAGAGAAGCAAAAGATGTGGCCCTAATAAGGATCAGACAGATTGCACAGGAGGAAATCTCACAGCAAAAAGGCGACAAAGTATACGCTCTTATTAAACTGAGGGAAGAGGCTCTGAAACACGAGAAAACGGATAAGAGACAGGAGGTTAACCTTGAAGAAATAGAAGAAGGAATCGTAGAAAGGGGTATCCAGTATTTTGAAAACATCATTAGAGGAATTATTGTAACAGACTGTTGTCAGGCCATCGAATGGGGTCTTCAAGGAGTGGGAGCACATGAGGAACTATCACAACGAAATGAAAACGTCTGGAAAAGTGAAAACATTGAAAAGGAACTTCAAGACTATCAAGAAGCAAATAGCTCAGGAACACAGGGATATTCTGCTAGTAATAGTGATGATTATGAAGAAATAATAAAGCTAAAGATAATGGGACGCAAACAAACAGCTGATCTTAGGAGGAAAGCCAAAGATAGAGCCTTTTTCAAGATTAGACGAATTGCAATGGAGGAGGTCTTTCCAGAAAAAAGATGCTTAGTATATGGTCTTGTTCAAGTATGGGAAGAGGCTCTGAAAAGTGAGAAAATAGAAAAGATGAAGAAAGTTATTCATGAAGTAATGGAAAAAGGCAATGTAAAAAGGCATATCCAGAAATTTTAAAATGCCATACGAGGAAACTTAAAAGAAGGCGATCTTCGTGGACAACCTCTGGACTTCAGAAACCCTCTTAGGAGGACCACTAAAGATAAGGCCTTGGCCCAGATAAGAAAATTAGTACAAGAGGAAATGTGTGAGAAAACAGGCCGAGTTTATGATCTTACTGAACTACATGAAAAAGCAATCAAAGGAGACAAAATTGAAAAGAAAAGTGAATATAAGGCAATAAAGAGCCAAACATTAGAAAACCTTATCGAGTATTTTGAAAATATGTTACAAGAAAACTCAGAAAATGAAGGCCATCTTCTTGCGCAATCTCCAGGCTTGAGAGAAAATCTTAAAAGGAAAAGTGAAAACATTGAAAAGGAACTTCAAGACTACCAGGAAGCAAGTAGCTCAGGAACACAAGGATATTCTGCTAGTAATAGTGATGATTATGAAGACATTATAAAGCTAAAGGTAATGGGACGCAAACAAACAGCTGATCTTAGGAGGAAAGCCAAAGATAGAGCCTTTTTCAAGATTAGACGAATTGCAATGGAGGAGGTCTTTCCAGAAGAGAGACGCTTAGTGTATGGTCTTGTTCAAGTATGGGAAGAGGCTCTGAAAGGTGAGAAAATAGAAAAGATGAAGAAGGCTATTCATGAAGTAATAGAAAAAGGCAATGTAAAAAGGCATATCCAGAAATTTGAAAATGCCATACGAGAAAACTTAAAAGAAGGCGATCTTCATGGACAACCTCGAGACTTCAGAAACCATCTTAGGAGGACCACTAAAGATAAGGCCTTGGCCCAGATAAGAAAATTAGTACAAGAGGAAATGTGTGAGAAAACAGGCCGAGTTTATGATCTTACTGAACTACATGAAAAAGCAATCAAAGGAGACAAAATTGAAAAGAAAAGTGAATATAAGGCAATAAAGATCCAAACATTAGAAAACCTTATCGAGTATTTTGAAAATATGTTACAAGAAAACTCAGAAAATGAAGGCCATCTTCTTGCGCAATCTCCAGGCTTGAGAGAGAATCTTAAAAGGAAACGTGAAAACATTGAAAAGGAACTTCAAGACTACCAGGAAGCAAGTAGCTCAGGAACACAAGGATATTCTGCTAGTAATAGTGATGATTATGAAGACATTATAAAGCTAAAGGTAATGGGACGCAAACAAACAGCTGATCTTAGGAGGAAAGCCAAAGATAGAGCCTTTTTCAAGATTAGACGAATTGCAATGGAGGAGGTCTTTCCAGAAAAGAGACGCTTAGTATATGGTCTTGTTCAAGTATGGGAAGAGGCTCTGAAAGGTGATAAGATAGAAAAAATGAAGAAGGTTATCCATGAAGTAATAGAAAAAGGCAATGTAAAAAGGCATATCCAGAAATTTGAAAATGCCATACGAGGAAACTTAAAAAAAGTCGATCTTGGTGGACAACCTCTGGACTTAAGAACCCCTCTTAGGAGGACCACTAAAGATGAGGCCTTGGCCCAGATAAGAATATTAGTACAAGAGGACATGTCTGAGAAAACAGGCCGAGTTTATGATCTTACTGAACTACATGAAAATGCAATCAAAGGAGACAAAATTGAAAAGAAAAGTGGATATAAGGCAATAAAAAGCCAAATAATAGAAAACCTTATCGAGTATTTTGAAAATATGTTACAAAAAAACTCAGAAAATGAAGGCCATCTTCTTGGACAATCTCGGGACTTGGGAAGCCATCTTAGAAGGGCCGCAAAAGATGTCACCTTGGCTAGGATTAGAAATATCTTACAAGAGGCTATCGAAGAAGAGAATTTTGAAGAGTAAATAGGATGCTGTTCAATAGAAGAAAAAAAAGCAAAATCCAAAAATATACCACTACGAAACATTTCTGTTGGAGTAACCTAGAGGATGTGCACTGCAGAGGGAAAAAGCTGAGCTTCTTCTTGTATGCAGCGGTTCCATGACGGAGTGGTACAGGCCTTTGTCATGTGAGCAAATGGTCGGATTTCTAGATCTATTCTTCCGGATGTCAACCTTATGGTTGCTCTGTTGGAATAATCTAGATGACTGGCCTTGCAGAAGGAAAAAGCTTAGTTTTTTCTAGTATGCAGTCATATCCTTCAAAGGTGCCTAAAATTTTTTTTTTTTTTATTCCAAACTATATTTCATGGGTGAGTTATGATTGAAGATGGCCAAGTATATAATAGATGTGAATGAGAGAATCCTTCCTTTAATTGCATTAAAAATTAGAAAAAAAATCTAAAAAAAAAACTTAACACTTGAGAGAATGAGAAAAGGATTGCGTTGTAGAATAGAAAAATAGGATAATTGAAAATGGTTCTGTGCAAAATTTTGAAAACACTTGGAGGGAGTTCAACTAGGAAACTACTAAGAGACGATTCTGTCGGAATAACATAGAGGATGTGCACCACACAGGGAAAAAGCTGAGCTGCTTCTAGTATGCTGTTCTTTGATGAAGTACAAACTCCTCATGTGAACATAAAGTGTTGGTGCTGGCTCTGTAGATAAAAGCTGAGGTTCTTCTAGTATGCTGTTCCTTAATGAGATTAGGCCAAATAAAGAAGTTCAAGTTCAGTAACCGTTGTGAGACTGGCCCTGTAGATAGAAGAAGCTGAGGTTCTTCTAGCCTGCTATGTTCCTAGATGAAGAAGTACAAATTCTTTCTCATATGAACATAAGGGTTGGTACTGACCTTGTATATAGAAGAAGCTGAGGTTCTTCTAGCCCGCTATGTTCCTTGACGAAGAAGTACATATTCTTTTGTCATGTGAACATAAGGGTTGGTACTGGCCCTGTAGATAGAAGAAGCTGAGGTTCTTCTGGCCTGCTATGTTCCTTGACGAAGAAGTACAGATTCTTTTGTCATGTGAGCATAAGGGTTGGTGCTGGCCCTGTAGACAGAAGAAGCTGAGGTTCTTCTGGCCTGCTATGTTCCTTGACGAAGAAGTACAGATTCTTTTGTCATGTGAGCATAAGGGTTGGTACTGGCCCTGTAGACAGAAGAAGCTGGGGTTCTTGTAGCATGCTATGTTCCTTGACGAAGAAGTACAGATTCTTTTGTCATGTGAACATAAGGGTGCTGGCCCTGAGTAGCCTGCTATGTTCCTTGACGAAAGAAGTACAGATTCTTTTGTCATGTGAACATAAGGGTTGGAGCTGGCCCTGTAGACAGAAGAAGCTGAGGTTCTTCTGGTCTGCTATGTTCCTTGACGAAGGAAGTACAGATTCTTTTGTCATGTGAGCATAAGGGTTGGAGCTGGCCCTGTAGACAGAAGAAGCTGAGGTTCTTCTGGTGTGCTATGTTCCTTGACGAAGGAAGTACAGATTCTTTTGTCATGTGATCTTCTGGTCTGCTATGTTCCTTGACAAAGGAAGTACAGATTCTTTTGTCATGTGAGCATAAGGGTTGGTGCTGGCCCTGTAGACGGAAGAAGCTGAGGTTCTTCTGGCCTGCTATGTTCCTTGACGAAGGAAGTACAGATTCTTTTGTCATGTGAGCATAAGGGTTGGTGCTGGCCCTGTAGACGGAAGAAGCTGAGGTTCTTCTGGCCTGCTATGTTCCTTGACGAAGGAAGTACAGATTCTTTTGTCATGTGAGCATAAGGGTTGGTGCTGGCCCTGTAGACAGAAGAAGCTGAGGTTCTTCTGGCTTGCTATGTTCCTTGACGAAGGAAGTACAGATTCTTTTGTCATGTGAGCATGAGGGTTGGTGCTGGCCCTGTAGACAGAAGAAGCTGAGGTTCTTCTGGCCTGCTATGTTCCTTGACGAAGGAAGTACAGATTCTTTTGTCATGTGAGCATAAGGGTTGGTGCTGGCCCTGTAGACAGAAGAAGCTGAGGTTCTTCTGGCCTGCTATGTTCCTTGACGAAGGAAGTACAGATTCTTTTGTCATGTGAGCATAAGGGTTGGTGCTGGCCCTGTAGACAGAAGAAGCTGAGGTTCTTCTGGCCTGCTATGTTCCTTGACGAAGGAAGTACAGATTCTTTTGTCATGTGAGCATAAGGGTTGGTGCTGGCCCTGTAGACAGAAAAAGCTGAGGTTCTTCTGGCCTGCTATGTTCCTTGACGAAGGAAGTAGATTCTTTTGTCATGTGAGCATAAGGGTTGGAGCTGGCCCTGTAGACAGAAGAAGCTGGGGTTCTTCTGGCCTGCTATGTTCCTTGACGAAGGAAGTACAGATTCTTTTGTCATGTGAGCATAAGGGTTGGAGCTGGCCCTGTAGACAGAAGAAGCTGAGGTTCTTCTGGCCTGCTATGTTCCTTGACGAAGGAAGTACAGATTCTTTTGTCATGTGAGCATAAGGGTTGGTGCTGGCCCTGTAGACAGAAGAAGCTGAGGTTCTTCTGGCCTGCTATGTTCCTTGACGAAGGAAGTACAGATTCTTTTGTCATGTGAACATAAGGGTTGGTGCTGGCCCTGTAGACAGAAGAAGCTGAGGTTCTTCTGGCCTGCTATGTTCCTTGACGAAGGAAGTACAGATTCTTTTGTCATGTGAACATAAGGGTTGGTGCTGGCCCTGTAGACAGAAGAAGCTGAGGTTCTTCTGGCCTGCTATGTTCCTTGACGAAGGAAGTACAGATTCTTTTGTCATGTGAACATAAGGGTTGGTGCTGGCCCTGTAGACAGAAGAAGCTGAGGTTCTTCTGGCCTGCTATGTTCCTTGACGAAGGAAGTACAGATTCTTTTGTCATGTGAACATAAGGGTTGGTGCTGGCCCTGTAGACAGAAGAAGCTGAGGTTCTTCTGGCCTGCTATGTTCCTTGACGAAGGAAGTACAGATTCTTTTGTCATGTGAACATAAGGGTTGGTGCTGGCCCTGTAGACAGAAAAAGCTGAGGTTCTTCTAGCCTGCTATGTTCCTTGACGAAAGAAGTACTGATTCTTTTGTCATGTGAACATAAGGGTTGGTGCTGGCCCTCTAGTCTGCTATGTTCCTTGACGAAAGAAGTACAGATTCTTTTGTCATGTGAACATATGGGTTGGTGCTGGCCCTCTAGTCTGCTATGTTCCTTGACGAAAGAAGTACAGATTCTTTTGTCATGTGAACATAAGGGTTGGTGCTGGCCCTGTAGACAGAAGAAGCTGAGGTTCTTCTAGTCTCCTATGTTCTTTGACGAAAGCAGTACAGATTCTTTTGTCATGTGAACATAAGGGTTGGTGCTGGCCCTGTGGACAGAAGAAGCTGAGGTTCTTCTAGTCTCCTATGTTCTTTGACGAAAGCAGTACAGATTCTTTTGTCATGTGAACATAAGGGTTGGTGCTAGCCCTGTAGACAGAAGAAGCTGAGGTTCTTCTAGTCTCCTATGTTCTTTGACGAAAGCAGTACAGATTCTTTTGTCATGTGAATATAAGGGTTGGTGCTGGCCCTGTGGACAGAAGAAGCTGAGGTTCTTCTAGTCTGCTATGTTCCTTGACGAAAGAAGTGCAGATTCTTTTGTCATGTGAACATAAGGGTTGGTGCTGGCCCTGTAGACAGAAGAAGCTGAGGTTCTCCTAGTCTGCTATGTTCCTTGACGAAAGAAGTACAGATTCTTTTGTCATGTATATATATATATATATATATATATGTATATATGTATACATATATATATATATATATATATACATATATATATATATATATATATGTATATACATATATGTGTATATATATATATATATATAAATATATATATATATATATATATATTATAGTCCTGAAGTCTGGGAACCATAGTGTAGTGTAATATTATATGCATAAATATATATATATATATATATATTTATATATATATATATATATATATATTTATATATATATATATATATATCTCATATGTATATATATATATATATATATAGGCCATATATATATATATATATATAGGCTATATATATATATATATATATATTATGGTTGGCTAGCTACACAGTTATATGACTTCCTGAAAGCAATATATGAAAATACTGAATATCCAAAAGTCTTATAAGAACACTCAAAACAACACTGGGTAATTTTTAATACCATCTATTCCAACAACTTTTACTTTGATTTATTAACCGGGACAGGAGTGAGTAGTGAAATAAACACTAGTGATAGAAATAATACACTATTTACAAAAACAGATATACTCTATGAAAATTACAACACTTTGAAAAAAATCACATGAAAAATAAATAAATGACTTGAAATAATAAGTCTGAACAAAACTTAGATCAAGACAATAAATTTTACTCTGGAAATTATATAATCACATCTCTTGATATATTGAATCTGAAGGAAACAATCTCTTGTTCCACTGGAAATTAAGTTTCACACATTACCACTATTCAAACCAATACAATAAATTTAAAATACCCTTTAACGTCTTCCGTAATGTTTCAACACACGATTTATGCTGGGGAACAAAATCATTTTGGAGAAAAAACTCAATAGGCACCAGACAGAGAGAAGGATGTACTTTGGCTCGTTGATAGGACAACCTGAGTCTCTTTTGCCCATCAGAATCCCTGGAGGTGCTTATATATGAACTTAGTAGAGTCTAGAATAACACTGGGGTTTTCGAGAACTTACCAAAACACGTGACAAATATAAGAATTGTTTATTTTCTCACAGACATGATGCAATACCTCATAAAAATATAAAGAGAAATTTTCATTAGCCCTTGTTCATATCCCATATGGATCATGTAACACTCATAAACAGGTTTCAAAAGACTGTAACAAAATACTTGAAATAAAAAGTTAATTCTTAAGAAATAACATATATTTACATGTACTGACTTGAATGAAAAATACAATGAAATTAACGACGAAAGTCTTGTGTAAATTACATAAAAAAACTTATACCCACATTAGAGGAACTCATCTTAGGAGTTGGCTATTCCCCTTAAATACACAAATGAAATTGATAAATAAAATACATTGATAAATTATTTACTCTACACTAGTCCAGCTTCGTAAGATAGCTCTCCCCCCCAAAAATACTATTTATTTTGGGCCTGAATCCATTGATTCAGCCCAAGATAAATAACCAGAAACCACATTATCTTTACCTGAGATATGCTTTACAATAATACAATATGGTAGCAAACATAATGACCACCTAGTTATCTTTTGATTATTATTTTTCATGTTATTGACAAAAGTTAAAGGATTAGGATTCAAATACACTGCAATCTCTTCATTTTGTGGTCGATTTACAGAGACCTCAAACTTGTTTATCGCTCCAACTAACACTAGTAGTTCCTTTTCAACTGTTGAGTAGGCTCGCTGATGTTTTTTGTTAGCTTTTACAACATAAAACAAACAGGATGAAGAACTCCTTTAGTTTCTTCTTGCAATAAGACAGTTCTATTCCCATTATCCAATGCATCCACTCGGATAAGGAATTTCTTGTTAAAATCAGGTGCCTATAGTATCAGTTTTAATGTTAATATGGACTTTATCCCGTCGAAGGAATCCTGGCACTCACTGGTCCCTACAATTTTCTTCCTGGGGGCTAGTCAAATCTGTCAAGGGAGTAACCACAGCCGAAAGTTTGGGCAAAAACGTCGTCAGAATACTGCCATTCTTAAAAAAAAAAAAAACATTTTAATTGCCTCTTCTTTCTTGGGTAGATGATTTCCTTATTCCTTCGATGTTAGTAGCTACCGGGGTGATTAGTCCTCTTCCCACTTCATATCACAATTACCGAACTGTTGCCTTTCCAAACTTGCTCTTCTCTAGGGTAATTGTCAGGTTTCCTCCACGCAGCTTTTAAAATATATTCTTCGGGATTCAGAGATGTTCTTAGCAGGTCGATGAATAAAACACAATATCTTCGAGAGATACGCCTACTCGTTCTATTGATCTTAGAAGGTTATGCATCACACATTGAAAAGTAGTGGAAGCGTTCATTATACAAATGGTATGATGGGGTACTGATGTAACCCAAACTTTGTTATAAAGGCTGATAACTATTTTGCGTTGTCGTCCAAAGGAATTTGATAATAGCCATTTAACAAGTCGATCTTGGAGATGAATCTCGCTTGTCCGATATTGTGGAGTAGTTGATCGATGTGGGGCAATAAATAATTATCGGCCACACTGATTGAATTTAGCTTTCGGTAGTCAGTACACATCCTGAAAGATACGTCTGTTTTTTTCATGCGCATGCATGGAGAACTGTAAGGGATAGAACTTTATTTGGCTAATCCATTTTGTAACAAATAGTCCTCATCTTTTCTTATGACTTCTCAGAGATATGGCCACAGTCGATAAGCACATTGTGTAAATAGTCTTTCCGTTGTTTTGAAGTGTATTTCATGCTTCGTCAGTTTGGTTCTTTTCGGGATGTCTGAGACAATTTCAGGGAAACTTCAAATTAATACACCTAATTTCTCTTGTTGTTCCTGGTTTAATTAAATTAATTTCTCCTCCAATCTCCCAAGGATAGACGAATTATTCACTTTGCTTACAGCCCCTACTTCATATCCATTAATGTCTTCAGAAGATGTTAAGGTTTGCGCCATACACACCTGTGAAGCTTCGGTCTTGTTTTCCCTCAGGTAGGGTTTCAGTGGGTTAACATGCACTTCCCTTTGACTTTTCCTTCTTCTTGGGGTGTCGATAACGTCAGTCAGGTCACTGATCTTATCCAAAATCTTGAAAGGTCCTTGGAATTTATTGGTGAGAGGGAATCTCTTTATCTGCAAGAAAAATAATAACCTGTTGTCCTACCGGAAAATGTCTGTCCTTGCTTTTCCAATTAAATCTTTTCTTCATATTCTCTTTGCTCATTTTAAGGTTTTCTATGAAAAATTTTCTTATCTTGATGATCCGTTTCCTCAAATCCTTGACATTCACTATCCGTTTCCTCTCGGTCCTCGTACTTCTTGTCCAAATACTATTTCATTCAGGCTAGATCCGATGCTTTCTTGATAAGCATTACCTACCTCAAATAACATTTACGGTAGTCCCATATCCCATTCATTCCCTGTTTCGTTGCAGAACTTCATTAACATACTTTTCAGAGCTTGATGGAACCTCTCTAATGCACCTTGGGTCTCCGGCTGATAAGCTATTGACATTTATTGTTTCACCTCCAACAGTTTCATTACGTTTTTAAACAGTTTCGATGCGAAATTCGTTCCTCGGTCACTTTGGAGTATTTCCGAAATACCAAACTTAGTAAAAATGTGTAGTAACTTTTCGGCAATTATTTTGGCACTGATGTTCCTAATGGGTACGGCTTCTACTTATCTCATCACGTGACTCATCAAGGTAAACATATATTCGTGACCCTTTTTTGTTCTTGGTAAAGGTCCCACAATATTGATCATTACCTTGCTGAAGGGTTCTCCTCGCACTTTTATCGGGTCTAATGAAACTTTATTAATATACTCGATTGGCTTTTCAACCATCTGACATATATGATATGCACTGCAAAACTGGTTCACGTCCTTATGTATGCTAGGCCAGAAAAAGTGTTTTATAATTTTCTCCATCATCTTCCTTTCCCCAATATGTCCTGTCTCTTGTGCTATGGTGATCACCATTCTTTTCCACGGTGCGTGAATCAATATATGACGGTATATCCCCCATTAAGCATTCCAAGGGATATTGGCGGGTCTATGCTTCCTTATCAGCAACCCATCCTTAAGACAATAACTGGTCAGAGACTGCTGTGGCTCCGTCTCATCCACAACACTGTACAATAACTCTTTTAACGTTGCATCCTTCCGTTGCAATCTTATCAGCCTTATAATACTCATTTGTCCTACTTCTAACACTGAGTTTTCTATTTCTTCCAGGTGTATTACTTCTTTGTCTTCTTGTCCACATGTCTGTCATTCCTCTTCTATTGGGCTTACTCAAGAATTCTTCTCTTGCGTATCATCAAGTGAATACTCTTCTTCGGAAAACAAATCCTCCAAGTTTATCGCTCCTTCAATTCTTTTTTCTTCTTTAGCAGCCAATTTCTTCGTCATAATCCTAGACGTCACACCAATAGGAAATATATATGGGTAGTTCTTCTCAAGTTCAGTCATGGGACTATACTTGATGGTTTCTCTGTTACAATGGGACAAGGCACAAATGGCGCTTAGCAATCCTCTTTACCTTGCAGGACATTTACTCCTTCGGCAGCCAATGAATTCTTTGCCGCAAAATCAAAATTACGTCTCCAACTCGCATGACAGTTTTAAACAGCAAATAGGGGTAACCTCTTCACCTACTATTCCCTTCAAATTAGCAGATTCTCTTGAAAGAGACTGTTCTACCAATTGGTGTACTCCTCGTATCACCACACTCTGGTTGCAACCTCTATTACACATTATTTTGACCGGGGTTCACTCACTCTCATGTATTGCTGCTCACACACCTTCATAAATATATTGGTTAAAGGCATCCGCTTTGTTTGGGTTGTCCTGTTCGTCGTGTAAATGCTAGTTGGTTTATTTTCCTCTTCGTTCTTTTCCGATTCTTTCTTCATCTTCGCATTCCATGAAGTCAAGTTATCCTTAATCACTTGGACGACTACTTTCGGTTGATTCGACCAACATTCCTTACTGATATGGCCTCTCTTACCACACTTAAAACAGACTATATTGACCTTCTGCACGTCTTTCACGATACTTAAAGGAGGAGGATTCGACAATTGTTGCTGTGGTACTATCATATTCTGCTTAGGAATAGTACCAGTGCTACTTCCGCTGTAACTATTGAACTTGTTCACATATTTATTACTGAACTGGTTTCTATGGTTCGGCCAATACTTGACACTTGGTCGGAACAATGGTTGGAACTTCATACCCGAGAAAGGTTTATGACTGATAATATAATTTTCTTCAATTCTTCTAAATCACTCATCACCCCTACGTTAGCAGCCTCTGTCCATCTATTAAAACATCGTCGTACTTTATAAGCACAATCCAGGAGAGTAATTTCCTTCTCCCTCCTCAAACTTTGGAACCTTTCATTATAATATTAAGGGGTCATCTGATACACTTACAGCACGTTTCTCTTCACTTCTTGATATTCTTCTCTCTGGTCCTGATAAAAATGTAAAATTTAATGAAACTATTTATGGCTCAACAACCACTTCATGAAATATTATTTCAGGCTAGGCAATAGGTTATTTCTAAAAGACAGTGTCATGCAGAAGTTTTTTTAGATTCATACAACCACTTCATGAAATACTATTTCTGGCTAAAACACCTTATGCATAAAAGACAATTAGTTATGCATAAGATATTAAGATTCGTACATCAAAATGCCTATTTCATGAAGTAGACCGGACATTTGCCCATTTCACGATGTGGTTAAATGTTTTGCTTATTTCATGAAATAGGCGGTTTTACAAGCGGGGTGTACCACACACACACGCGCGTAAATACACACACACACACAAACACATATACACACACACAATGATAGTGTAGGAGGTTTCGGAGGGAGCGTGGAATGGTGGATATGCGTAAGGGCTATTGAAGCCTAATCAAATAATGCTAAAAAACACAACGAATTTTAAAGATTAACTAGAGTGTATATTCAGGAATGGAAAAACAATATGTGATACTAGAAATACTCACATTTATATTTACAAATGTAATGCATCGTTCTTGCCCTTGTTTACCAGTTCTAACGAATCTAATTGCAGTTCATTAGCAAGTTTAATGTTAATATTTATTGTTACATAGACCATACACACACAGTGAATGCAGTAATTTCTCCTAACTTAATCAGTAGAGGGGATATTTTCTGTTACAAAAACTACTCTAAATATTTCAGGTACGTAAATATGACCAAGGCAACATTGTGTAAAAGGCATTTGTTAATTGCGCATTTACTGTTGTATTGGCTGAGAATAGGTAATTAATGATTAATCATAATTTGGAGGTGAATTAGTTGTTTACAAATGATACTGCATCGGAGGAGAAACAGGGTCGATTAGTAACAGAGTTGGGAATGGTGTGTGACAGAAGGAAGATGAGAGTTAATGTGGGTAAGAGTGAGGTTATGATATGCCCGAGAAAGGAGGGCGGAGCTAGGTTGAACGTTATATTAAAAAGTTAATTGGAGAGTTACTTTAGGACCTAGATCAGTCTAAGCACTAAGGGTAGGTTGTTGCTGTAAATGGTAGAGTGGAAGCAGATGTAGGTCAGAGAGTGAATGAAGGATGATAAGTGTTGGGAGCAGTGAAGGAAGTAGAAAAGAATAGAGGGGTAGGAATGCTTAGAAAGGGAGTTCTGTATTTTAATATATTGTACTAACTTTGATGTATGGATTGGAGTTGTGGGGGATGAAAATGACAGACAGACAAAAATTGAATGTGTTAGAGAGGAAGTGTATGAGGAGTATACCGGGTGTATCTTGATTAAATAGAGTTTGGAATGAGGCAGTGATGAGGAGAACGGGTGTAAAAAAATTAATTAGTATGTAAAGTGGATATTAATGTGTTAAGAAGGCTTGGTCATGTAGAGAGAATGGGAAATAGCATTCAAGATTTTTTTTATCATCATTTTCCCTTTCCTGAAGATATATCATTATTATTGTCTTGAAAACCTGGCATTTGCCACAATACAACCTCTTTTTTTAATCGCCTTTGTAGAAGACTCTCCATTTGCATTTGATTCAGGAACATCATACCTCTCAGTATCTCTATCTGTTTTCTTTTGCTTACATTTACTTTCAGATCTCCTGGCAATGACAATCTTTAATGTGCTCTAAAAATAGCCCAACAACAATTCAGATTCTTACAAAAGAATTCCTTTTCAATTTTACGGGGTTTTCGATTCCTGGACACGATAAACCTATAGATTTTACATCTTCCACATCCAGTCTTACCCAGCTAACTCTCGAACTAACTCGAAAACTCAACGGTCTTTCTGTAACTACTGTACAAGAGGTACCCTGGACCAAGCAATACACCTTTTACCCTCTACACATATAGTTACACTGTATCCTGTCTATTCCTGCTTACTTTATCCTTTCTCTCCTATTTCACTAGGTGTCATGACATCCATACATTTTATCTTAGAAAAACACATATTCAAAACTGTTATGTATTATTGTAATAATGTACTATATTATTTCAAGTTTTGCAGGTATTGCGCAACATTGCATCATATTGCATGAATAAGACATGTTATGCTTTGTACATAAGTGTAATGATTTGTTTTGGTATTAGGATTCAAACATTTGTTGATTACCTCAAAGATAGGATGTGATTCTTTATGGTTTTGTACTGGAGTAGGATTTAAGTCTTTTCAGAGCGATGCTCTTTTGTTTAGCAATGTTTTGGTTTTGTCAGATTGTGTATGACACGCCACACACACTTGGGAGTCAGCTGTCATATAACAATGTAGTCATAATTTGCATTGAACGTGTATATTAAGAATACCAACGTCTTATTTAATCCCATACAGAAAAATTGACGACAAGAGATGGGATCAGCTGAGAAATAATTACTAACAATTGTTCATCTATGTTCCAGGTAATTATTATGGTTAATAGAACTTCCTACCAAAGTACAACACTACAAATTGACGACAAGAGATGGGATCAGCTGAGAAATAAATACTAACAATTGTTCATCTATGTTCCAGGTAATTATTATGGTTAATAGAACTTCCTCCAAAAGTACAACACTACAAATTAGCGACGCTCAGGAGGACGAAATCAAGCAGGGAGAAACAATGGACCTTATGTAGAAGAACGGCCAGCACAAGAGAAGGTCCGTTTGTACATTAAGGGACAAGAATAAATTTTGCCCTATGAAGATTGTACAAGCAGCAGAACAGGAATTTCATCAAACAAACAAAACAAGAAAGGGTGAAATTTAAAGTTGGGTAGGCTACAAAACAGGTAGGAAGTAAACTTGTGACTGCAGAACAGTAGTTTAACCTAATCTAGGTATTAAGGTAAGCAATCAAAATGCCTTTTAACATAGAACACCCCGAAAGTTTCAGCATCACTGCTGAGCCCAATTCTGTTGCAACACGATGGCAACAGTGGTGTGAGGAATTTAAGATTTATTTAGAAGCATTAGGGAACATGAAGGATGCCCAAAAGAAGGCATTATTACTTCATACAGCAGGTAGGGAAGTTCGGGAAGTGTTTAAGACTTTGCAGCCTACAGATGACACAAGTGAAGCTGCAATTAAGGCTCTTACCACATATTTTGCTCCTCAGGTCAATAAATTTTTTGAAAGATACCAGTTTTCAGCGCAGGCTTATCAGAAAGAAAATGAAAGTTTAGATGCATTTGTGACTAGACTAAAGAATTTAGCCGTTTCATGTGAATTTCTAGAGTTAGAAAATGTTATCATAGATCAAGTAATTGCACATTGGACATTAGAAGAGCTAAGAAAGAAATTATTGCAAGATAAAGATTTAACATTAGAAAAGGTATTGATAACAGGCAGAGCTTTAGAAACATCAAATAGGCAAAGTAACATAATATGTAGTTCTACAAGCAATAGAATGGAAAATTCTAAAATTAATACAGTAGGTTCTAAGTGGGAAACCAATGAGAATCAGAGAAGGAATATGTCAAAGCCTAGTCATAGAAAAGTGCCTAACACTAATGTTCATAAATATCAGAATCAGGCTTATACACAGAAACAACAGGAAAAACCCAAGTGTTATAGGTGTGGTAAAACTGATCATCTTGCATACGAAGCAAAGAAATGCCCTGCTACTGGACACACATGCCAGAATTGCAGCAAGATGGGTCATTTTGCAACTGCTTGTAGATTCCCTAAACAGTACGCAAAGAAAATAAATGCTACAGTTGATACTATTGGTCAAGAGAATAATGCAGAAAATTTTCATGATAATCAGGTTAGTTCAGAAACTGATTTTGCGTTTCGCATAAATTCAGTCAACAAAGGTGCAGAAAAACATATCATGGTAGAAGTAATCATAAATGGTAAACCAATTTAGATGCAAGTTGACACAGCAGCCGATGTATCAATTATGTCTGAGAAAATGGCTAAAAGCATTCCTAATTTGTTATTAGAAGGTACAAATAGAGTTTTGAAAGGTTATAATGGTTTGGATATTCAGGTGATAGGTGCTTCGAACGTAGAAGTACAGTACAAAGAACAGAAATTAGAGGGAATGCCATTAACAATAGTAAAAGGTAATGGACAAACTTTGCTAGGTTTAGATTGGCTACAGTATTTGAAGTTAGATTGGCCTAGTATTTTGAAGGTTACAGGTAGACAAGATGAAAACAAAAATGAAATATCTATGGATAATATCATATCAGAGTTTCAAGAGGTATTTGAAGATAAAATAGGTACAGTAAAGAACGCAAAGGCAATTTTAGTTTTGAAACCTGACAGTTCTCCTAGATATTTTGCTCCCAGACCAGTACCGTATGCATTGGAAAGTGCAGTTGAAACAGAAATCAGGAGATTAGAAAATGAAGGTTCCTGGGAAAAGATTACATATTCAGATTGGGCTACACCATTAGTTCCTATTGTGAAGGAAAGTGGACAGGTTAGGTTATGTGGAGATTACAAAGTAACGTTAAATCCACAACTGCAAGTAGCTCAACATCCCTTACCAAATCCGAAAGACATGTTTGCAACTAAGTCAGGATGCAGTGTTTTTTTCTAAATTAGATTTAAGACAAGCGTTTCAACAGCTTCTCATGGATGAAACTTCACAAGAATTATGTACAGTAAATACATCCTTAGGTTTGTTTTGACCAAAGAGATTACCTTATGGAGTTGCAAGTAGTCCAGCTATATGGCAACAAACTATGGATAAGATTTTTTCAGGAATGCAAGGCGTATTCATTTTTATAGATGATATTTTAATTGCTGGTAAAGACACAAGAGAACATAGAGAAAGATTGCGAACAGTTCTGAAGAAGTTGAAGGAACATAATATTAGAGTAAATAAAAACAAATGTATTTTAGAAGTTGATTCAGTGGAATACTTAGGTTTTGTAATAAATGGCAAGGGTATTCACAAAACTAAAGAGGAGATTAAAGCTGTACAATCAACAAAAGTGCCAGAAAATGTTAAGGAATTACAATCATTTCTAGGTTTAGTAACATTTTATGGGAATTTCATTCAGAATTTGTCTACAATTGCACATCCATTGTATAATCTGTTGAATAAGGGGGTAGAATGGAAGTGGACAAAAGAGTGTCAGGAATCTTTTGAAAGAATCAAGCAGAAAATAACATCACCTACATTCTTAGTACATTATCAAATGGATTTACCAGTTAAATTAGTATGTGATGCATCAAACATAGGTTTAGGTGCAGTATTGTCTCATGTAATGCCAGATGGAACAGAAAAAACAATTGCATTCACTTCTAGAGTATTGAACAAGGCAGAAAGGAATTACTCTCAAATAGAAAAGGAAGGTTTAGCATTAGTTTATGGAGTTAAAAAATTCCATATGTATCTTTATGGTAGGAAAAAGTGCACAAATGTTACAGATCATAAACCTTTATTAGCAATATTGGGTCCAAAAGCAAGGTTACCTACGTTGGTAGCTGCAAGACTACAACGTTGGGCAGTTACGTTAGCAGCATACCACTATGATATAGAATACCGTCCAACATCAAACATGGGTAATGCAGATGCTTTATCTAGATTACCCGTAGACAAAGCTCCAGAGGAGTATGATGACAGTGTTCTGTTAATTTCTGTATATGATGTACCAATAACTGCAAAAGATGTAGCACACAGTACCAAGCGAGACCCAGTACTTAGTAAGGTTTTGGAGAGTTTAATGACAGGTAGGGACTTATGTGGAAAAGAGGAAAATTATAAACCATATAAGGATATATGGTATGAACTGAGTGTAACACAAGGAATAGTGATGAGAGGTTCAAGGGTAGTTATTCCTAATTCACTGAGAAATAAGGTTTTGTCTGAAATACATGCTGATCACCAAGGTATTGTAAGATCAAAGTCAATTGCGAGAACTTTTGTATGGTGGCCAGGTGTAGATAAAGATGTGGAAACTAATGTAAATAATTGTATGAATTGTGTTATGCAACAGAACAATCCTCAATTTGCTAGAATGCACCCGTGGGAGTTACCCAGATATCCATGGCAAAGAGTGCATATAGATTTTGCAGGTCCTTTTTTAAATTACTTGTTTTTGATAGTAGTAGATGCTTACAGTAAGTGGCCAGAAATTATCCCAATGAAGACCACAACGTCTTACGCCACAATAAAAGAGTTAATGCAAATTTACCTCACAAGAGTTTAAAGAATTTTGTAATGTCAATGGTATAAAGCATACGTTTTCAGCTACATATCATCCATCTACTAATGGAGAGGCTGAAAGATTTGTCCAAACGTTTAAACACAATATGAAGTGTAGAAAAGCAAATTCAGGTAATATATTTTTGTATGTGTCAAAATTTTTATTGTCTTATAGAACCACGCCGCACAGCACAACAGGCGTGGCACCCTCAAATTTGTTGATGGGGAGGAGGATAAGGTGTAAGTTAGATTTGTTGTATCCAAGTTTGCAAAGTGATTTAGAAGATAAAGGGTATAAACAAGTAGTAAAGCTTCCTAATGTAAGACATTTTTTACCTTTGTCTGATGTCATGGTAAGATCGTACAACACTCCAGAGAAGTGGGTACCAGGAGAGATTGTAAGAGAGATAGGAAATTTACATTATGATGTTCGTGTAGGTGATAATGTTGTAAAACGTCATGTTGATCAATTACAGCCGTTAAACAGAAGGACAGTAGAGCACAAAAACCTAACGCAGTCATATTTTACCATCCATGTTTATTCTGTTTTACTAAATGATAGGGAGGCAAACAACATTCTACTGGTCATAACATCTCCTGATAGAGAAACATCCTAGCCATCGCATGTACTACCTGCTATTTAGCAGTCAACCTAAACATATATACTCACAAAAACACCCATATATATATATATATATATATATATATATATATATATATATATATATATATATATATATATATATATATATATATACACACACATATATATATATATATATATATATATATATATATATATATATATATATATATAAAAGGAAAACATCATATCAGCATCTATTCATGATGTAAAAGTAAACAGTAACTTCACTCATGCAGTATAACGGGAGTATGAAATAATTGTAACTGTGCTGTACTGTGTGCTAAGGAGATAAAAAAAATGACCAGTAGAATGTTGTTTGCCTCCCTATCATTTAGTAAAACAGAATAAACATGGATGGTAAAATATGACTGCGTTAGGTTTTTGTGCTCTACTGTCTTTCTGTTTAACGGCTGTAATTGATCAACATAACGTTTTACAACATTATCACCAACACGAACATCATAATGTAAATTTCCTATCTCTCTTACAATCTCTCCTGGTACCCACTTCTCTGGAGTGTTGTACGATCTTACCATGACATCAGACAAAGGTAAAAAATGTCTAACATTAGGAAGCTTTACTACTTGTTTATACCCTTTATCTTCTAAATCACTTTGCAAACTTGGATACAACAAATCTAACTTACACCTTATCCTCCTCCCCATCAACAAATTTGAGGGTGCCACGCCTGTTGTGCTGTGCGGCGTGGTTCTATAAGACAATAAAAATTTTGACACATGCAAAAATATATTACCTGAATTTGCTTTTCTACACTTCATATTGTGTTTAAACATATTCTCCTCTGTCCTCATACACCTGACAACACTGATATTACCAAACAATTCTTCTCCACTCAAGGGTGTTAGTGCACAAATTGTTCATTGGCCACTTTCCTCTTGGTAAGGGTAGAAGAGACTCATTAGCTATGGTAAGCAGCTCTTCTAGGAGAAGGACGCTCCAAAATCAAACCTTTGTTCTCTAGTCTTAGGTAGTGCCATATCCACTGTATCATGGTCTTCCACGGTCTTTGGTTAGAGCTCTCTTGCTTGAGGGTACACTCGAGCACTCCATTTTATCTCATTTCTCTATTTATTCTGTTAAAGTTTTTATAGTATATATAGTAGATTTTTATTTTTCTGTTGTTACTTTTCTTGAAATATTTTATTTTCCCTTTTTTTCCTTTCCTCACTGGGCTATTTTACCTGTTGCAGCCTCTGAGCTTATAGCATTCTGCTTTTCCAACTAGGGTTGTAGCTTAGCTAGTAATAATAATAATGATAATGATATTGGAAATGTCAGCTGAAGTTAGTGTGAGATGATTGTATAGAGTTAGTAGGAAAGTTTGTCTTTTTTTTTCAGTATCAAGTAAGGTTTTAAAAAGGTTGAAGAAAATTTGAGTAATTGAATTAGACTCACTAATATTAATATGTAGTGATTAACACCGAAACATAAAAAGTATACTAAAATAGTATACTTAAATAGTTATATACCTCGAATTCATTGACCATTTTAGAACAGCTGATGATGCATTAGATATGTGTTCATAAACGCTTGCTACAAAATTAATGAAAAATTGGTGTCATAAGTTAGGTCACGTCTCCAAACATAACCAGTTTTGCTCAAAATTCATGTTTTAAGAAAGAGCTGTTTATTTATATAGGATCCACTCGAAGTTGAGATTGAAAAATTATTTATTTTGCTAACTGAACTTCAAGACGTAGAACATATAGTAGAGCATTAAGATATCTATAGTCAATTGTTTTTAGTGAGGCAGATTTACACAGACTCGCAGTGGTGCCCTTTTAGCTCGGAAAAGTTTCCTGATCGCTGATTGGTTGGACAAGATAACTCTAACCAATCAGAGAGCAGGAAACTTTTCCGGGCTAAAATGGCACGCTCCGAGTCGGTGCAAATGCGCCTCATTAAAAAAAAAATAAATAAATAAAAAAACATAAAAAAAAATATATAGGCTATATGCCACAACCAAGAACATGGTGAGCAATTTTCAAGAATTCTTATTCTTCGTACATTTTATTCACTTTAAACAATAATAAAGTAAATATTATTTTACAGATATCAAGTTGATTTTTATATTCAGTTGTTTATTTTCAATTAATCGAAATAAAGGAGCAAGAGAAAGTTTTCTAAGCATAAAATAACATAAGTAACTATTTTTCTGAAACTCTCATAAACACTTAGTTTCCTACGATAGTTTGATGTTTATTCTTGATAATGAGTTTGTGTGTAGATGAGAGAGAGAGAGAGAGAGAGAGAGAGAGAGAGAGAGAGAGAGAGAGAGAGAGAGAGAGAGAGAGAGAGAGAGAGAGAGAGATAAAGTCGTTTTCATATGCTCTTGTACAGTGCGCGCCAAAAGTGATGCTACAAATTGCCAAATTCATCACACTTACTTCTTCAGAAACTCTAGTAGAGTTGCCAGTTAAGGTATTTTATTGTGATTATTTCCATCCTCTTTATCTGATATTAAGTATCAGTGATAACCAGTAGAATCACATTAGGTATTTCTCCAGCGAATGGCCAACGTTATTTCAATAACTGTATATAAAAAAAAAATAAAAAAAAAATAAAGAAAAAAAATCCCTGTCGCAACATCTGCGGCTCTACATGTGTTAACGAGAGTTCAACATTGAATGGCAGCAAGCAAGACTGCATGTAAGCATTAACCTAATCTAATTTCTATATCAACTTTGTTCTTTTATATTGTTGCATCGAAAGTTATTATGATTTCTTTTGATAGTTTCACTAAACAATGTATTATATTTCTAGCTTTTTATTCAAAGATATGATTTGTTTGAATATTAGAATAGTTAGAATAGTTGCATATATGATTTTTCATTATAAATAGGTGCCTTGTTTATCAATGTTTCAGCTAGTTTAGTAAGGAGCGTTATGCGCCCGGTATACTGAGATTCATTATATTCTACGTGG
>NC_090760.1:51648061-51658061 GCF_036898095.1 Palaemon carinicauda | reverse complement strand
GATATGCTTTACAATAATACAATATGGTAGCAAACATAATGACCACCTAGTTATCTTTTGATTATTATTTTTCATGTTATTGACAAAAGTTAAAGGATTAGGATTCAAATACACTGCAATCTCTTCATTTTGTGGTCGATTTACAGAGACCTCAAACTTGTTTATCGCTCCAACTAACACTAGTAGTTCCTTTTCAACTGTTGAGTAGGCTCGCTGATGTTTTTTGTTAGCTTTTACAACATAAAACAAACAGGATGAAGAACTCCTTTAGTTTCTTCTTGCAATAAGACAGTTCTATTCCCATTATCAAATGCATCCACTCGGATAAGGAATTTCTTGTTAAAATCAGGTGCCTATAGTATCAGTTTTAATGTTAATATGGACTTTATCCCGTCGAAGGAATCCTGGCACTCACTGGTCCCTACAATTTTCTTCCTGGGGGCTAGTCAAATCTGTCAAGGGAGTAACCACAGCCGAAAGTTTGGGCAAAAACGTCGTCAGAATACTGCCATTCTTAAAAAAAAAAAAACCATTTTAATTGCCTCTTCTTTCTTGGGCAGATGATTTCCTTATTCCTTCGATGTTAGTAGCTACCGGGGTGATTAGTCCTCTTCCCACTTCATATCACAAGTACCGAACTGTTGTCTTTCCAAACTTGCTCTTCTCTAGGGTAATTGTCAGGTTTCCTCCACGCAGCTTTTAAAATATATTCTTCGGGATTCAGAGATGTTCTTAGCAGGTCGATGAATAAACCACAATATCTTCGAGAGATACGCCTACTCGTTCTATTGATCTTAGAAGGTTATGCATCACACATTGAAAAGTAGTGGAAGCGTTCATTATACAAATGGTATGATGGGGTACTGATGTAACCCAAACTTTGTTATAAAGGCTGATAACTATTTTGCGTTGTCGTCCAAAGGAATTTGATAATAGCCATTTAACAAGTCGATCTTGGAGATGAATCTCGCTTGTCCGATATTGTGGAGTAGTTGATCGATGTGGGGCAATAAATAATTATCGGCCACACTGATTGAATTTAGCTTTCGGTAGTCAGTACACATCCTGAAAGATACGTCTGTTTTTTTCATGCGCATGCATGGAGAACTGTAAGGGATAGAACTTTATTTGGCTAATCCATTTTGTAACAAATAGTCCTCATCTTTTCTTATGACTTCTCAGAGATATGGCCACAGTCGATAAGCACATTGTGTAAATAGTCTTTCCGTTGTTTTGAAGTGTATTTCATGCTTCGTCAGTTTGGTTCTTTTCGGGATGTCTGAGACAATTTCAGGGAAACTTCAAATTAATACACCTAATTTCTCTTGTTGTTCCTGGTTTAATTAAATTAATTTCTCCTCCAATCTCCCAAGGATAGACGAATTATTCACTTTGCTTACAGCCCCTACTTCATATCCATTAATGTCTTCAGAAGATGGTAAGGTTTGCGCCATACACACCTGTGAAGCTTCGGTCTTGTTTTCCCTCAGGTAGGGTTTCAGTGGGTTAACATGCACTTCCCTTTGACTTTTCCTTCTTCTTGGGGTGTCGATAACGTCAGTCAGGTCACTGATCTTATCCAAAATCTTGAAAGGTCCTTGGAATTTATTGGTGAGAGGGAATCTCTTTATCTGCAAGAAAAATAATAACCTGTTGTCCTACCGGAAAATGTGTCCTTGCTTTTCCAATTAAATCTTTTCTTCATATTCTCTTTGCTCGTTTTAAGGTTTTCTATGAAAAATTTTCTTATCTTGATGATCTGTTTCCTCAAATCCTTGACATTCACTATCCGTTTCCTCTCGGTCCTCGTACTTCTTGTCCAAATACTATTTCATTCAGGCTAGATCCGATGCTTTCTTGATAAGCATTACGTACCTCAAATAACATTTACGGTGGTCCCATATCCCATTCATTCCCTGTTTCGTTGCAGAACTTCATTAACATACTTTTCAGAGTTTGATGGAACCTCTCTAATGCACCTTGGGTCTCCGGCTGATAAGCTATTGACATTTATTGTTTCACCTCCAACAGTTTCATTACGTTTTTAAACAGTTTTGATGCGAAATTCGTTCCTCGGTCACTTTGGAGTATTTCCGAAATACCAAACTTAGTAAAAATGTGTAGTAACTTCTCGGCAATTATTTTGGCACTGATGTTCCTAATGGGTACGGCTTCTACTTATCTCATCACGTGACTCATCAAGGTAAACATATATTCGTGACCCTTTTTTGTCCTTGGTAAAGGTCCCACAATGCTGATCATTACCTTGCTGAAGGGTTCTCCTCGCACTTTTATCGGGTCTAATGAAACTTTATTAATATACTCGATTGGCTTTTCAACCATCTGACATATCTGATATGCACTGCAAAACTGGTTCACGTCCTTATGTATGCTAGGCCAGAAAAAGTGTTTTATAATTTTCTCCATCATCTTCCTTTCCCCAATATGTCCTGTCTCTTGTGCTATGGTGATCACCAGTCTTTTCCACGGTGCGTGAATCAATATATGACGGTATATCCCCCATTAAGCATTCCAAGTGATATTGGCGGGTCTATGCTTCCTTATCAGCAACCCATCCTTAAGACAATAACTGGTCAGAGACTGCTGTGGCTCCGTCTCATCCACAACACTGTACAATAACTCTTTTAATGTTGCATCCTTCCGTTGCAATCTTATCAGCCTTATAATACTCATTTGTCCTACTTCTAACACTGAGTTTTCTATTTCTTCCAGGTGTATTACTTCTTTGTCTTCTTGTCCACATGTCTGTCATTCCTCTTCTATTGGGCTTACTCAAGAATTCTTCTCTTGCGTATCATCAAGTGAATACTCTTCTTCGGAAAACAAATCCTCCAAGTTTATCGCTCCTTCAATTCTTTTTTCTTCTTCAGCAGCCAATTTCTTCGTCATAATCCTAGCCGTCACACCAATAGGAAATATATATGGGTAGTTCTTCTCAAGTTCAGTCATGGGACTATACTTGATGGTTTCTCTGTTACAATGGGACAAGGCACAAATGGCGCTTAGCAATCCTCTTTACCTTGCAGGACATTTACTCCTTCGGCAGCCAATGAATTCTTTGCCGCAAAATCAAAATTACCTGTCTCCAACTCGCATGACAGTTTTAAACGGCAAATAGGGGTAACCTCTTCACCTACTATTCCCTTCAAATTAACAGATTCTCTTTAAAGAGACTGTTCTACCAATTGGTGTACTCCTCGTATCACCACACTCTGGTTGCAACCTCTATTACACATTATTTTGACCGGGGTTCACTCACTCTCATGTATTGCTGCTCACATACCTTCATAAATATATTGGTTAAAGGCATCCGCTTTGTTTGGGTTGTCCTGTTCGTCGTGTAAATGCTAGTTGGTTTATTTTCCTCTTCGTTCTTTTCCGATTCTTTCTTCATCTTCGCATTCCATGAAGTCAAGTTATCCTTAATCACTTGGACGACTACTTTCGGTTGATTCGACCAACATTCCTTACTGATATGGCCTCTCTTACCACACTTAAAACAGACTATATTGACCTTCTGCACGTCTTTCATGATACTTAAAGGAGGAGGATTCGACAATTGTTGCTGTGGTACTATCATATTCTGCTTAGGAATAGTACCAGTGCTACTTCCGCTGTAACTATTGAACTTGTTCACATATTTATTACTGAACTGGTTTCTATGGTTCGGCCAATACTTGACACTTGGTCGGAACGATGGTTGGAACTTCATACCCGAGAAAGGTTTATGACTGATAATATAATTTTCTTCAATTCTTCTAAATCACTCATCACCCCAACGTTAGCAGCCTCTGTCCATCTCTTAAAACATCGTCGTACTTCATAAGCACAATCCAGGAGAGTATTTTCCTTCTCCCTCCTCAAACTTCGGAACCTTTCATTATAATATTAAGGGGTCATCTGATACACTTACAGCACGTTTCTCTTCACTTCTTGATATTCTTCTCTCTGGTCCTGATAAAAATGTAAAATTTAATGAAACTATTTATGGCTCAACAACCACTTCATGAAATATTATTTCAGGCTAGGCAATAGGTTATTTCTAAAAGACAGTGTCATGCAGAAGTTTTTTTAGATTCATACAACCACTTCATGAAATACTATTTCTGGCTAAAACACCTTATATATAAAAGACAATTAGTTATGCATAAGATATTAAAATTCGTACATCAAAATGCCTATTTCATGAAGTAGACCGGACATTTGCCCATTGCACGATGTGGTTAAATGTTTTGCTTATTTCATGAAATAGGCGGTTTTACAAGCGGGGTGTACCACACACACACGCGCGTAAATACACACACACACACAAACACATATACACACACACAATGATAGTGTAGGAGGTTTCGGAGGGAGCGTGGAATGGTGGATATGCGTAAGGGCTATTGAAGCCTAATCAAATAATGCTAAAAAACACAACGAATTTTAAAGATTAACTAGAGTGTATATTCAGGAATGGAAAAACAATATGTGATACTAGAAATACTCACATTTATATTTACAAATGTAATGCATCGTTCTTGCCCTTGTTTACCAGTTCTAACGAATCTAATTGCAGTTCATTAGCAAGTTTAATGTTAATATTTATTGTTACATAGACCATACACACACAGTGAATGCAGTAATTTCTCCTAACTTAATCAGTAGAGGGGATATTTTCTGTTACAAAAACTACTCTAAATATTTCAGGTACGTAAATATGACCAAGGCAACATTGTGTAAAAGGCATTTGTTAATTGCGCATTTACTGTTGTATTGGCTGAAAATAGGTAATTAATGATTAATCATAATTTGGAGGTGAATTAGTTGTTTACAAATGATACTGCATCGGAGGAGAAACAGGGTCGATTAGTAACAGAGTTGGGAATGGTGTGTGACAGAAGGAAGATGAGAGTTAATGTGGGTAAGAGTGAGGTTATGATATGCCCGAGAAAGGAGGGCGGTGCTAGGTTGAACGTTATATTAAAATGTTAATTGGAGAGTTACTTTAGGACCTAGATCAGTCTAAGCACTAAGGGTAGGTTGTTGCTGTAAATGGTAGAGTGGAAGCAGATGTAGGTCAGAGAGTGAATGAAGGATGATAAGTGTTGGGAGCAGTGAAGGAAGTAGAAAAGAATAGAGGGGTAGGAATGCTTAGAAAGGGAGTTCTGTATTTTAATATATTGTACTAACTTTGATGTATGGATTGGAGTTGTGGGGGATGAAAATGACAGACAGACAAAAATTGAATGTGTTAGAGAGGAAGTGTATGAGGAGTATACCGGGTGTATCTTGATTAAATAGAGTTTGGAATGAGGCAGTGATGAGGAGAACGGGTGTAAAAAAATGAATTAGTATGTAAAGTGGATATTAATGTGTTAAGAAGGCTTGGTCATGTAGAGAGAATGGGAAATAGCATTCAAGATTTTTTTTATCATCATTTTCCCTTTCCTGAAGATATATCATTATTATTGTCCTGAAAACCTGGCATTTGCCACAATACAACCTCTTTTTTTAATCGCCTTTGTAGAAGACTCTCCATTTGCATTTGATTCAGGAACATCATACCTCTCAGTATCTCTATCTGTTTTCTTTTGCTTACATTTACTTTCAGATCTCCTGGCAATGACAATCTTTAATATGCTCTAAAAATAGCCCAACAACAATTCAGATTCTTACAAAAGAATCCCTTTTCAATTTTACGGGGTTTTCGATTCCTGGACACGATAAACCTATAGATTTTACATCTTCCACATCCAGTCTTACCCAGCTAACTCTCGAACTAACTCGAAAACTCAACAGTCTTTCTGTAACTACTGTACAAGAGGTACCCTGGACCAAGCAATACACCTTTTACCCTCTACACATATAGTTACACTGTGTCCTGTCTATTCCTGCTTACTTTATCCTTTCTCTCCTATTTCACTAGGTGTCATGACATCCATACATTTTATCTTAGAAAAACACATATTCAAAACTGTTATGTATTATTGTAATAATGTACTATATTATTTCAAGTTTTGCAGGTATTGCGCAACATTGCATCATATTGCATGAATAAGACATGTTATGCTTTGTACATAAGTGTAATGATTTGTTTTGGTATTAGGATTCAAACATTTGTTGATTACCTCAAAGATAGGATGTGATTCATTATGGTTTTGTACTGGAGTAGGATTTAAGTCTTTTCAGAGCGATGCTCTTTTGTTTAGCAATGTTTTGGTTTTGTCAGATTGTGTATGACACGCCACACACACTTGGGAGTCAGCTGTCATATAACAATGTAGTCATAATTTGCATTAAACGTGTATATTAAGAATACCAACGTCTTATTTAATCCCATACAGAAAAATTGACGACAAGAGATGGGATCAGCTGAGAAATAATTACTAACAATTGTTCATCTATGTTCCAGGTAATTATTATGGTTAATAGAACTTCCTACCAAAGTACAACACTACAAATTGACGACAAGAGATGGGATCAGCTGAGAAATAAATACTAACAATTGTTCATCTATGTTCCAGGTAATTATTATGGTTAATAGAACTTCCTCCAAAAGTACAACACTACAAATTGGCGACGCTCAGGAGGACGAAATCAAGCAGGGAGAAACATTGGACCTTATGTAGAAGAACGGCCAGCACAAGAGAAGGTCCGTTTGTACATTAAGGGACAAGAATAAATTTTGCCCAATGAAGATTGTACAAGCAGCAGAACAGGAATTTCATCAAACAAACAAAACAAGAAAGGGTGAAATTTAAAGTTGGGTAGGCTACAAAACAGGTAGGAAGTAAACTTGTGACTGCAGAACAGTAGTTTAACCTAATCTAGGTATTAAGGTAAGCAATCAAAATGCCTTTTAACATAGAACACCCCGAAAGTTTCAGCATCACTGCTGAGCCCAATTCTGTTGCAACACGATGGCAACAGTGGTGTGAGGAATTTAAGATTTATTTAGAAGCATTAGGGAACATGAAGGATGCCCAAAAGAAGGCATTATTACTTCATACAGCAGGTAGGGAAGTTCGGGAAGTGTTTAAGACTTTGCAGCCTACAGATGACACAAGTGAAGCTGCAATTAAGGCTCTTACCACATATTTTGCTCCTCAGGTCAATAAATTTTTTGAAAGATACCAGTTTTCAGCGCAGGCTTATCAGAAAGAAAATGAAAGTTTAGATGCATTTGTGACTAGACTAAAGAATTTAGCCGTTTCATGTGAATTTCTAGAGTTAGAAAATGTTATCATAGATCAAGTAATTGCACATTGGACATCAGAAGAGCTAAGAAAGAAATTATTGCAAGATAAAGATTTAACATTAGAAAAGGTATTGATAACAGGCAGAGCTTTAGAAACATCAAATAGGCAAAGTAACATAATAGGTAGTTCTACAAGCAATAGAATGGAAAATTCTAAAATTAATACAGTAGGTTTCAAGTGGAAAACCAATGAGAATCAGAGAAGGAATATGTCAAAGCCTAGTCATAGAAAAGTGCCTAACACTAATGTTCATAAATATCAGAATCAGGCTTATACACAGAAACAACAGGAAAAACCCAATTGTTATAGGTGTGGTAAAACTGATCATCTTGCATACGAAGCAAAGAAATGCCCTGCTACTGGACACACATGCCAGAATTGCACCAAGATGGGTCATTTTGCAACTGCTTGTAGATTCCCTAAACAGTACGCAAAGAAAATAAATGCTACAGTTGATACTATTGGTCAAGAGAATAATGCAGAAAATTTTCATGATAATCAGGTTAGTTCAGAAACTGATTTTGCGTTTCGCATAAATTCAGTCAACAAAGGTGCAGAAAAACATATCATGGTAGAAGTAATCATAAATGGTAAACCAATTTTGATGCAAGTTGACACAGCTGCCAATGTATCAATTATGTCTGAGAAAATGGCTAGAAGCATTCCTAATTTGTTATTAGAAGGTACAAATAGAGTTTTGAAAGGTTATAATGGTTTGGATATTCAGGTGATAGGTGCTTCGAACGTAGAAGTACAGTACAAAGAACAGAAATTAGAGGGAATGCCATTAACAATAGTAAAAGGTAATGGACAAACTTTGCTAGGTTTAGATTGGCTACAGTATTTGAAGTTAGATTGGCCTAGTATTTTGAAGGTTACAGGTAGACAAGATGAAAACAAAAATGAAATATCTATGGATAATATCATATCAGAGTTTCAAGAGGTATTTGATGATAAAATAGGTACAGTAAAGAACGCAAAGGCAATTTTAGTTTTGAAACCTGACAGTTCTCCTAGATTTTTTGCTCCCAGACCAGTACCGTATGCATTGAAAAGTGCAGTTGAAACAGAAATCAGGAGATTAGAAAATGAAGGTTCCTGGGAAAAGATTACATATTCAGATTGGGCTACTCCATTAGTTCCTATTGTGAAGGAAAGTGGACAGGTTAGGTTATGTGGAGATTACAAAGTAACGTTAAATCCACAACTGCAAGTAGCTCAACATCCCTTACCAAATCCGAAAGACATGTTTGCAACTAAGTCAGGATGCAGTGTTTTTTCTAAATTAGATTTAAGACAAGCGTTTCAACAGCTTCTCATGGATGAAACTTCACAAGAATTATGTACAGTAAATACATCCTTAGGTTTGTTTAGACCAAAGAGATTACCTTATGGAGTTGCAAGTAGTCCAGCTATATGGCAACAAACTATGGATAAGATTTTTTCAGGAATGCAAGGAGTATTCATTTTTATAGATGATATTTTAATTGCTGGTAAAGACACAAGAGAACATAGAGAAAGATTGCGAACAGTTCTGAAGAAGTTGAAGGAACATAATATTAGAGTAAATAAAAACAAATGTATTTTAGAAGTTGATTCAGTGGAATACTTAGGTTTTGTAATAAATGGCAAGGGTATTCACAAAACTAAAGAGGAGATTAAAGCTGTACAATCAACAAAAGTGCCAGAAAATGTTAAGGAATTACAATCATTTCTAGGTTTAGTAACATTTTATGGGAATTTCATTCAGAATTTGTCTACAATTGCACATCCATTGTATAATCTGTTGAATAAGGGGGTAGAATGGAAGTGGACAAAAGAGTGTCAGGAATCTTTTGAAAGAATCAAGCAGAAAATAACATCACCTACATTCTTAGTACATTATCAAATGGATTTACCAGTTAAATTAGTATGTGATGCATCAAACATAGGTTTAGGTGCAGTATTGTCTCATGTAATGCCAGATGGAACAGAAAAAACAATTGCATTCACTTCTAGAGTATTGAACAAGGCAGAAAGGAATTACTCTCAAATAGAAAAGGAAGGTTTAGCATTAGTTTATGGAGTTAAAAAATTCCATATGTATCTTTATGGTAGGAAAAAGTTCACAATTGTTACAGATCATAAACCTTTATTAGCAATATTGGGTCCAAAAGCAAGGTTACCTACGTTGGTAGCTGCAAGACTACAACGTTGGGCAGTTACGTTAGCAGCATACCACTATGATATAGAATACCGTCCAACATCAAACATGGGTAATGCAGATGCTTTATCTAGATTACCCGTAGACAAAGCTCCAGAGGAGTATGATGACAGTGTTCTGTTAATTTCTGTATATGATGTACCAATAACTGCAAAAGATGTAGCACACAGTACCAAGCGAGACCCAGTACTTAGTAAGGTTTTGGAGAGTTTAATGACAGGTAGGGACTTATGTGGAAAAGAGGAAAATTATAAACCATATAAGGATATATGGTATGAACTGAGTGTAACACAAGGAATAGTGATGAGAGGTTCAAGGGTAGTTATTCCTAATTCACTGAGAAATAAGGTTTTGTCTGAAATACATGCTGATCACCAAGGTATTGTAAGATCAAAGTCAATTGCGAGAACTTTTGTATGGTGGCCAGGTGTAGATAAAGATGTGGAAACTAATGTAAAGAATTGTATGAATTGTGTTATGTAACAGAACAATCCTCAATTTGCTAGAATGCACCCGTGGGAGTTACCCAGGT
>NC_090760.1:51628061-51638061 GCF_036898095.1 Palaemon carinicauda | reverse complement strand
TAGCCCCTGGTGACATGGTCGCATCTACAGCCATATATCACAAAGATTGCTTGACCAATCTCTTCAATAGGTAGAAGAGACAAGTGAAATTAGAGGAACGTTCCGAAAGTGTCAAGGGCATTTCAGATTTACTTTCATGTGATAGTATAGCACTGGCAGAGTTGATATCATACATTGAGGAACAGAGGCTGTCAGCAACTGCTGCAACTGTGCCTGTTTTTCGTCTGGCTGATTTAGTAACATTGTATAGTGAACGTCTTGCACAACTTAGCCCAGAATATAAGAGTAATGTTAACTCCACTAGACTCAAAGAACGTCTTCTAGGACACTGTCCATATCTGAAGGCTGCAAAGCAGGGGAGAGATATTTTACTTACTTATGACACAGCAATTGGTGAGGCAATTTTGCAGGCTTGTTCTGATAATGATTCAGAAGCAATTCATCTGGCTAAAGCAGCCACAATAGTTCGAAAACAGCTTTTTGAATTTGGCCATGCATTTAGTGGTTCATTATGCGAGGAAGAAACTGTTCCTAAAACATTGCTTGCACTTGTCAACATGATTCTTGATGGACCTAGTATTAAATCACAGTCAATGAAGGAGAAATCTGCTAACCAGGCAGCAAAAACCATATCACAACTCATAGTCTTCAATAGTGTTAAGAAAACTACAAGACAAAGACAATCGGTAGTGCGACATAACAGTGACCGGGAAGTTCCTATCCCACTCTACCTTGGTCTCAAAATGCATGTTAAGACTAGAAAGCGTGAACTGATTGACTGTCTCCACATGCATGAGTTGTACATATCCTACGCCGAGTTCTTAGGATATCATCTTCAGTTGCTCATAGTATTATCAAACAATTTGAAAATGATGGGAGTTGTATGTCCCCCACAGTTGAAAAACAGTGTTTTCACTACTGGACAAGTTGATAATATTGATCATAACCCCAGTTCTGTGACCTCAGATGAATCATTTCATGGAACAGCCCACTCTTTATGCCAACATCCGACTCAAGAGAGTTGTGGAACCGATCGAAATCGACCTGTTTTAGAGGACAATATCACTGAAAAACGAATACCTCCATTGCCATTAAGTTACACAAACATTTTACCTGCTCCTCAAATGCCTAAGGAAATTAAAGCACCAATAATTGCTGGACCCGTGACACCAAAAACGAATAAGCTACTTGATGATGAGAAGGTTGAGAACAGGTGGCTCCAGAAACCTGTCTCAGTTTTTCTAAAAGAAACTGTTGATAAAGATGATTTTGTGTCTTGGGCAGCATTCCATGCATCACTACAGGATCCAACTAATGCTAAATTGCCAACGCCTATAGCCCTAATGCCAATGTTTAGGGAAGCATCGCATTCTGTTGCCATGATAATGCATTGTATGAAGACCAATCAGGATGCCACACAACTACTTAATCCAGGTCAGGTCCCAGTTCTGACAATGGATCAACCTCTATATGCCATAGGCAAACAAATTCAATGGAAATTTTTAAATCTATATGGTGAAGACAAATATGTTGTGATGCTTGGTCCCTTGCATATAGAGATGGCTTCCTTAAAAGTAATTGGGGACTTGCTTGAGGGCAGTGGCTGGACAAATGCACTCACTCAAGCGGATGTTGCAACTTCAGGAACAGCTGATAGTTTTATACATGGATCTCATGTAACAAAGACACGAAGAGCTCATCAGGTAACCATGGCCACACTACATATTCTTCGGAGACAAGCTTATGAGAAGGTTAACACATCAACTGCTGACAGGGCTCTTGACTCTGAGAATGCATACCTTGAATGGTGTGAACAGATGCGTCTTGAACATCCCATGTTTCATTTTTGGAGTATGGTGTTAAATCTAGAACGTACACTGCTGGCATTTGTGAGAGCAATTAGGACGTCTGATTTCGAGTTGTATGTCGAAACTTTGGCCAAACTTGCCCCTTGGTTCTTTGCCATGGATCATGTGCATTATGCAAGATGGCTTCCAGTCCACATTAGAGACATGTCTACTCTCCAGCAAAGATGCCCAGAGGTTTACAATGCTTTCATGCGAGGTGCATTTACTTCCAATAAAACTGGAAATACCTTTTCAGCTATTGGACTGGACCAAGCCCACGAGCAGGTTAATGCCCGTGTAAAGGGAGATGGTGGAGCTATTGGATAAATAGAAAACCCTGGTGCCCTGCTACGATGGATGGTGGCTGGTCCACAGCTCTCACAGATTGTAGCGGAATATGAACTTGAAATGGATCCAACAGATGCTGCAGACACTGGCAGCAAACATCATGATCAGAGCCACGCCACACAAAGAACTTTCTTGGAAGATGTGCAAGCTCTTGTTCACACAATGGAGAAACTTGGAAATCCTTTTCTTGATCAAAGCAAGAACTTGTCTACAATTGACACACAAGATATATTGTCCCAGTGTGTAGTTGACAGTATTAAAAAAATTTAAATGCTTGGGACAGAACAATTCAAAACCTTCATTGAGGAGCGATTAGTGAAAAATGAGACAGCAATAAGTGCACCAATTTCGAGAAATTCATTCCTGCTTTTTAAAAGTAAATCAAAATCTGGTGTGTCTAAGGACAAACAAAAAGTTCTAGAACTTAAGAATGACTGTAGTCTCTTCTCCAGACTCTATATAGCTAGCCAGATGAGGGAAAGTAACCTCGATGATTTTTTCAAACATGAGAACCAGCTATATCCGCCATCAATATCTTCAGGAGGGAAATTGAGGAAAGGGAAAAAGTCTGATCTTGTAGACAGTCTCCAATCTCAAAACAAGGATTTGCACTCAAGTCATCCTATTGTTCATGTTTGAGTCTTTGACGGAGCAGCTGTTGTACACTTTCTGCCAATTGGAGAAGCTAAGACATTTGGGGAGTATGCTAAGGAGGTGTTCCTACCATATGCGATGTCTAAGTTACAGAAATCTTTTCGAATTGACATAGTTTGGGATGTTTACTTGAAGGACAGCTTAAAACTCTCTACAAGAGAGAGCAGAGTAACTGGTGCTCGCCGACGGGTGTCACAAAATGTCAAGCTTCCAGGAAATTGGAAAAATTTCCTACGTAATGATAACAACAAAGATGAACTTTTTCAGTTCCTAGCTAACGAGTGTGTTTCAAATGACACTGGAAACAGAGTGATTGTATCCACCTTGAATGAGTCTGTTGTTAGCTCAAGTCTAGATCTGCAAACGGATCGACTTCGGCCATGCACACAAGAGGAAGCAGATTCAAGGATCCTGCTGCATGTCCAGGATGCACTTTTGTCTGGCTTCAAAACAGTGATGATCAGAACAGTGGACACTGATGTTGTTGTCCTGGCAGTTGCTAGTTTCAGTGACATTTCTAACCTTCAGGAGCTATGGATTGCCTTTGGAACTGGCAAAGACTTTCAGTACATCCCTATTCATTAGATAGTATCTTCAATTGGTCCTCAGAAGGCAAAAGGACTGCCATTCTTTCACGCTTTCACGGGATGCGACACAACAGCATATTTTGTAAATTATGGAAAGAAAACAGCTTGGAACACTTGGATTGCATTGCCAGAAATGAAAGAGATTTTCATTTTGCTATCGTCTCCATGCATACTTTCAGAAGAGGTCATTGGCAAACTGAAGCGGTTCGTAGTTTTGATGTACTGTCGTACTAGTGATGATATCCATGTGAATGCAGCACGAATGAGCTTGTTCATAAAATGTTCAAGAAACATTGACAATATTTCTCCGACCAGGGCAGCACTTGAGGAGCATATCAAGAGATCAGTTTACCAGGCAGGATACATTTGGGGCCAGTGCCTCTAATCTCAACCGCAACTCCCTTGCGCAAATGACTGGGGCTGGAGAAAATCTGAGGATGGATGTTACAAACCTATGTGGACAACTTTACCAGTAGCTGAAAAAGCCTGTCTTGAACTGATTGCTTGTGGTTGCACTAAATCTTGCTCAGGAAACTGCAAATGCTTTAAGACATTCAAGACTAAAAAGGCTTGCACCCAGCTTTGCAAATGTAATGGTAATTGCTATGAGGTTTAACTGACAAACTTTTGACTTTTTGACTTTGATAATCATGAGGAATGCAACCTTGACCTGCTTAAAATGCATCTTTACTTAAATTTTTTGATTGGTTGTATTATAACCAAATGTGACCCTGATATTGATATATGCTTTTACCCGGAGATACTGTATTGAACGTTCAGCTGAAAATGCATTTTTACCTAAATAAACAGCATAAATTAAGAAAGTTTGGTCTATAAAATTTGTTAAGGCAGCCATTTTGGAATCAAATATGGCAGACATAAGGGGATAAGATTTCAAGAAATATTCAAATTTACCACCCACCTTTGAAACACTTGGAAAACCTGGAAATTTTGCATTTCGCATCATTGACCATGGAACACTTTAACCCTATATTGTCAGCAGCAGCCATCTTGAAATCCAATATGGCTAACACAAAATGAAATTTTAAATATGCTAATTGAAAATTCTCAACTCTGAAAACATTGGGGGGACATCTAGAAAATGTTCAATCAATCAGAAAAAAAGATATTCTATGAGATATAATATAATCTGAATTTTGGTGTCGGCCATCTTGGAATCCAATATGGCCGACATTTGGTAAAATTGACAATGGGTCCATTGGATTCCTTGACCCTCAAAACATGGGTGAGGCTTGGTCATGTAGAGAGAATGGGAAATAGCATTCAATATTTTTTTTTATCATCATTTTCCCTTTCCTGAAGATATATCATTATTATTGTCTTGAAAACCTGGCATTTGCCACAATACAACCTCTTTTTTTAATCGCCTTTGTAGAAGACTCTCCATTTGCATTTGATTCAGGAACATCATACCTCTCAGTATCTCTATCTGTTTTCTTTTGCTTACATTTACTTTCAGATCTCCTGGCAATGACAATCTTTAATATGCTCTAAAAATAGCCCAACAACAATTCAGATTCTTACAAAAGAATTCCTTTTCAATTTTACGGGGTTTTCGATTCCTGGACACGATAAACCTATAGATTTTACATCTTCCACATCCAGTCTTACCCAGCTAACTCTCGAACTAACTCGAAAACTCAACAGTCTTTCTGTAACTACTGTACAAGAGGTACCCTGGACCAAGCAATACACCTTTTACCCTCTACACATATAGTTACACTGTGTCCTGTCTATTCCTGCTTACTTTATCCTTTCTCTCCTATTTCACTAGGTGTCATGACATCCATACATTTTATCTTAGAAAAACACATATTCAAAACTGTTATGTATTATTGTAATAATGTACTATATTATTTCAAGTTTTGCAGGTATTGCGCAACATTGCATCATATTGCATGAATAAGACATGTTATGCTTTGTACATAAGTGTAATGATTTGTTTTGGTATTAGGATTCAAACATTTGTTGATTACCTCAAAGATAGGATGTGATTCATTATGGTTTTGTACTGGAGTAGGATTTAAGTCTTTTCAGAGCGATGCTCTTTTGTTTAGCAATGTTTTGGTTTTGTCAGATTGTGTATGACACGCCACACACACTTGGGAGTCAGCTGTCATATAACAATGTAGTCATAATTTGCATTAAACGTGTATATTAAGAATACCAACGTCTTATTTAATCCCATACAGAAAAATTGACGACAAGAGATGGGATCAGCTGAGAAATAATTACTAACAATTGTTCATCTATGTTCCAGGTAATTATTATGGTTAATAGAACTTCCTACCAAAGTACAACACTACAAATTGACGACAAGAGATGGGATCAGCTGAGAAATAAATACTAACAATTGTTCATCTATGTTCCAGGTAATTATTATGGTTAATAGAACTTCCTCCAAAAGTACAACACTACAAATTGGCGACGCTCAGGAGGACGAAATCAAGCAGGGAGAAACATTGGACCTTATGTAGAAGAACGGCCAGCACAAGAGAAGGTCCGTTTGTACATTAAGGGACAAGAATAAATTTTGCCCAATGAAGATTGTACAAGCAGCAGAACAGGAATTTCATCAAACAAACAAAACAAGAAAGGGTGAAATTTAAAGTTGGGTAGGCTACAAAACAGGTAGGAAGTAAACTTGTGACTGCAGAACAGTAGTTTAACCTAATCTAGGTATTAAGGTAAGCAATCAAAATGCCTTTTAACATAGAACACCCCGAAAGTTTCAGCATCACTGCTGAGCCCAATTCTGTTGCAACACGATGGCAACAGTGGTGTGAGGAATTTAAGATTTATTTAGAAGCATTAGGGAACATGAAGGATGCCCAAAAGAAGGCATTATTACTTCATACAGCAGGTAGGGAAGTTCGGGAAGTGTTTAAGACTTTGCAGCCTACAGATGACACAAGTGAAGCTGCAATTAAGGCTCTTACCACATATTTTGCTCCTCAGGTCAATAAATTTTTTGAAAGATACCAGTTTTCAGCGCAGGCTTATCAGAAAGAAAATGAAAGTTTAGATGCATTTGTGACTAGACTAAAGAATTTAGCCGTTTCATGTGAATTTCTAGAGTTAGAAAATGTTATCATAGATCAAGTAATTGCACATTGGACATCAGAAGAGCTAAGAAAGAAATTATTGCAAGATAAAGATTTAACATTAGAAAAGGTATTGATAACAGGCAGAGCTTTAGAAACATCAAATAGGCAAAGTAACATAATAGGTAGTTCTACAAGCAATAGAATGGAAAATTCTAAAATTAATACAGTAGGTTTCAAGTGGAAAACCAATGAGAATCAGAGAAGGAATATGTCAAAGCCTAGTCATAGAAAAGTGCCTAACACTAATGTTCATAAATATCAGAATCAGGCTTATACACAGAAACAACAGGAAAAACCCAAGTGTTATAGGTGTGGTAAAACTGATCATCTTGCATACGAAGCAAAGAAATGCCCTGCTACTGGACACACATGCCAGAATTGCACCAAGATGGGTCATTTTGCAACTGCTTGTAGATTCCCTAAACAGTACGCAAAGAAAATAAATGCTACAGTTGATACTATTGGTCAAGAGAATAATGCAGAAAATTTTCATGATAATCAGGTTAGTTCAGAAACTGATTTTGCGTTTCGCATAAATTCAGTCAACAAAGGTGCAGAAAAACATATCATGGTAGAAGTAATCATAAATGGTAAACCAATTTTGATGCAAGTTGACACAGCAGCCAATGTATCAATTATGTCTGAGAAAATGGCTAGAAGCATTCCTAATTTGTTATTAGAAGGTACAAATAGAGTTTTGAAAGGTTATAATGGTTTGGATATTCAGGTGATAGGTGCTTCGAACGTAGAAGTACAGTACAAAGAACAGAAATTAGAGGGAATGCCATTAACAATAGTAAAAGGTAATGGACAAACTTTGCTAGGTTTAGATTGGCTACAGTATTTGAAGTTAGATTGGCCTAGTATTTTGAAGGTTACAGGTAGACAAGATGAAAACAAAAATGAAATATCTATGGATAATATCATATCAGAGTTTCAAGAGGTATTTGAAGATAAAATAGGTACAGTAAAGAACGCAAAGGCAATTTTAGTTTTGAAACCTGACAGTTCTCCTAGATTTTTTGCTCCCAGACCAGTACCGTATGCATTGAAAAGTGCAGTTGAAACAGAAATCAGGAGATTAGAAAATGAAGGTTCCTGGGAAAAGATTACATATTCAGATTGGGCTACTCCATTAGTTCCTATTGTGAAGGAAAGTGGACAGGTTAGGTTATGTGGAGATTACAAAGTAACGTTAAATCCACAACTGCAAGTAGCTCAACATCCCTTACCAAATCCGAAAGACATGTTTGCAACTAAGTCAGGATGCAGTGTTTTTTCTAAATTAGATTTAAGACAAGCGTTTCAACAGCTTCTCATGGATGAAACTTCACAAGAATTATGTACAGTAAATACATCCTTAGGTTTGTTTAGACCAAAGAGATTACCTTATGGAGTTGCAAGTAGTCCAGCTATATGGCAACAAACTATGGATAAGATTTTTTCAGGAATGCAAGGAGTATTCATTTTTATAGATGATATTTTAATTGCTGGTAAAGACACAAGAGAACATAGAGAAAGATTGCGAACAGTTCTGAAGAAGTTGAAGGAACATAATATTAGAGTAAATAAAAACAAATGTATTTTAGAAGTTGATTCAGTGGAATACTTAGGTTTTGTAATAAATGGCAAGGGTATTCACAAAACTAAAGAGGAGATTAAAGCTGTACAATCAACAAAAGTGCCAGAAAATGTTAAGGAATTACAATCATTTCTAGGTTTAGTAACATTTTATGGGAATTTCATTCAGAATTTGTCTACAATTGCACATCCATTGTATAATCTGTCGAATAAGGGGGTAGAATGGAAGTGGACAAAAGAGTGTCAGGAATCTTTTGAAAGAATCAAGCAGAAAATAACATCACCTACATTCTTAGTACATTATCAAATGGATTTACCAGTTAAATTAGTATGTGATGCATCAAACATAAGTTTAGGTGCAGTATTGTCTCATGTAATGCCAGATGGAACAGAAAAAACAATTGCATTCACTTCTAGAGTATTGAACAAGGCAGAAAGGAATTACTCTCAAATAGAAAAGGAAGGTTTAGCATTAGTTTATGGAGTTAAAAAATTCCATATGTATCTTTATGGTAGGAAAAAGTTCACAATTGTTACAGATCATAAACCTTTATTAGCAATATTGGGTCCAAAAGCAAGGTTACCTACGTTGGTAGCTGCAAGACTACAACGTTGGGCAGTTACGTTAGCAGCATACCACTATGATATAGAATACCGTCCAACATCAAACATGGGTAATGCAGATGCTTTATCTAGATTACCCGTAGACAAAGCTCCAGAGGAGTATGATGACAGTGTTCTGTTAATTTCTGTATATGATGTACCAATAACTGCAAAAGATGTAGCACACAGTACCAAGCGAGACCCAGTACTTAGTAAGGTTTTGGAGAGTTTAATGACAGGTAGGGACTTATGTGGAAAAGAGGAAAATATAAACCATATAAGGATATATGGTATGAACTGAGTGTAACACAAGGAATAGTGATGAGAGGTTCAAGGGTAGTTATTCCTAATTCACTGAGAAATAAGGTTTTGTCTGAAATACATGCTGATCACCAAGGTATTGTAAGATCAAAGTCAATTGCGAGAACTTTTGTATGGTGGCCAGGTGTAGATAAAGATGTGGAAACTAATGTAAAGAATTGTATGAATTGTGTTATGTAACAGAACAATCCTCAATTTGCTAGAATGCACCCGTGGGAGTTACCCAGGTATCCATGGCAAAGAGTGCATATAGATTTTGCAGGTCCTTTTTTAAATTACTTGTTTTTGATAGTAGTAGATGCTTACAGTAAGTGGCCAGAAATTATCCCAATGAAGACAACAACGTCTTACGCCACAATAAAAGAGTTAATGCAAATTTACCTCACAAGAGTTTAAAGAATTTTGTAATGTCAATGGTATAAAGCATACGTTTTCAGCTACATATCATCCATCTACTAATGGAGAGGCTGAAAGATTTGTCCAAACGTTTAAACACAATATGAAGTGTAGAAAAGCAAATTCAGGTAATATATTTTTGCATGTGTCAAAATTTTTATTGTCTTATAGAACCACGCCGCACAGCACAACAGGCGTGGCACCCTCAAATTTGTTGATGGGGAGGGGGATAAGGTGTAAGTTAGATTTGTTGTATCCAAGTTTGCAAAGTGATTTAGAAGATAAAGGGTATAAACAAGTAGTAAAGCTTCCTAATGTAAGACATTTTTTACCTTTGTCTGATGTCATGGTAAGATCGTACAACACTCCAGAGAAGTGGGTACCAGGAGAGATTGTAAGAGAGATAGGAAATTTACATTATGATGTTCGTGTTGGTGATAATGTTGTAAAACGTCATGTTGATCAATTACAGCCGTTAAACAGAAAGACAGTAGAGCACAAAAACCTAACGCAGTCATATTTTACCATCCATGTT
>NC_090760.1:51603061-51620561 GCF_036898095.1 Palaemon carinicauda | reverse complement strand
CATTTTGACACAGCTTGTTTGACACCTTCCGCTAATTTATGACACAACAGTGCATTGCCAAGTATGTTTCATTAAAGAGCTTACTCTTGGCTTTCAAGGACAAGTTGGCGAGTTCCAAGTAGGCATTCGGACAAGGTTTTCTGTGACGAGGTTGTGACGTGTATAACAACAACTCTTCATCAACTCCAGTCTTCCCCTCCCTCCCTCCTTACCTTCCTCTTATCCCGTATCCCCCACTTCTCTCTCTCTCTCTCTCTCTCTCTCTCTCTCTCTCTCTCTCTCTCTCTCTCTCTCTCTCTCTCTCTCTCTCTCACTTTGTACAGGAGATATGAAGTCATGCGGATGTTACTTGTCCATAATGACAGATAACTCGAAAGTATAGTATTGCCACAAATGATAGGGTGTTTATTTCTGCAAACGATAGTGATTGCTGGTCCAGAGTCTTTGGCTGTTGCATAAGTGCTGTATGAGGTGAGTTCCCACGTTAACCTTTTCGCCTACCAAACACCGTAAAACGCTCAAACACAATAGGACAACAGTCGTGATGGTTTGCGTAAACGATCAAACCGTACTCGGTATATGCATATTAGCTGAGCGGCTAAGCGCCACTTTTCACCAGAATCGTTCAGTTTGTGAAGAAAGCATGAAATTTGATATGTGAACTCTATGGGACCTATGGTTCATAAAAAAAAATAGACCCTAGAAAATAGTGTCCCCTGGTGGCCGCCATATTGAATTCCAATATGACCGCCAAAATCTCCTATTTTTCTGAAACTTTTCTGTTATATCGGGTAATAGACCATAAAATCACTGCCTATCTTCATGCTTTCAATTTCAGAGGATCAGTCGATGTTATTATCATTAAAAGTGACCTAATGGCAGCCATTTTGGATTTCAAGATGGCCGTCATATTATTTTTTTTACTTTTAGATTCTATTTCATAGTGTTTGTATGCTTATTTTCAAGTTTGATGCGACAAGACAACAATATCAAAACAATTCCAACTTGTTAAGCCGGGTGAAACCAACGTGACAAGACCCCTGATCGACCTGAATTTATGTGTACTGTGCCAGCAGAATACGACGTCACAGGCCCTTGAACAACCATTGCGAGGAAGAGGGCGAGGGGTTGCCAAAGCGATAGGGCAAAGCTATCAGTCATTTGAAAAGAACTTAATGGAATTCCATGAACTTGGAAAAGTTCCGTTAAATGTATGTCCACAGCAGTTAAACGACGGCTCAGGCATAGCTGCAACCTTGCAGAAAAACAGAGGACAATGGCACAAGAACTGCAGAAACTTGTTTACAGAGTTGAAGCTTGACCGCATAGAAAAGCGTACCTTAGAACTTGCAGATGAAAGTGACGAATCTTGTGTTTACAGTCCAGTTAAACAAAGATCTAGTATTCAGGGTCCTCACTGTAGCACCTCCGATCAGGAAGAACCCTTCTGCTTTTTCTGTGACCAAAAGGCGGGACCCCCAGGACTACACAATGCTAGTACATTTGGACTTGATAAAACGGTTCGAATGTATGCTACTAAGCTAAAAGACACAAAGCTATTAACAAAATTAGCCCCTGGTGACATGGTCGCATCTACAGCCATATATCACAAAGATTGCTTGACCAATCTCTTCAATAGGTAGAAGAGACAAGTGAAATTAGAGGAACGTTCCGAAAGTGTCAAGGGCATTTCAGATTTACTTTCATGTGATAGTATAGCACTTGCAGAGTTGATATCATACATTGAGGAACAGAGGCTGTCAGCAACTGCTGCAACTGTGCCTGTTTTTCGTCTGGCTGATTTAGTAACATTGTATAGTGAACGTCTTGCACAACTTAGCCCAGAATATAAGAGTAATGTTAACTCCACTAGACTCAAAGAACGTCTTCTAGGACACTGTCCATATCTGAAGGCTGCAAAGCAGGGGAGAGATATTTTACTTACTTATGACACAGCAATTGGTGAGGCAATTTTGCAGGCTTGTTCTGATAATGATTCAGAAGCAATTCATCTGGCTAAAGCAGCCACAATAGTTCGAAAACAGCTTTTTGAATTTGGCCATGCATTTAGTGGTTCATTATGCGAGGAAGAAACTGTTCCTAAAACATTGCTTGCACTTGTCAACATGATTCTTGACGGACCTAGTATTAAATCACAGTCAATGAAGGAGAAATCTGCTAACCAGGCAGCAAAAACCATATCACAACTCATAGTCTTCAATAGTGTTAAGAAAACTACAAGACAAAGACAATCGGTAGTGCGACATAACAGTGACCGGGAAGTTCCTATCCCACTCTACCTTGGTCTCAAAATGCATGTTAAGACTAGAAAGCGTGAACTGATTGACTATCTCCACATGCATGAGTTGTACATATCCTACGCCGAGTTCTTAGGATATCATCTTCAGTTGCTCATAGTATTATCAAACAATTTGAAAATGATGGGAGTTGTATGTCCCCCACAGTTGAAAAACAGTGTTTTCACTACTGGACAAGTTGATAATATTGATCATAACCCCAGTTCTGTGACCTCAGATGAATCATTTCATGGAACAGCCCACTCTTTATGCCAACATCCGACTCAAGAGAGTTGTGGAACCGATCGAAATCGACCTGTTTTAGAGGACAATATCACTGAAAAACGAATACCTCCATTGCCATTAAGTTACACAAACATTTTACCTGCTCCTCAAATGCCTAAGGAAATTAAAGCACCAATAATTGCTGGACCCGTGACACCAAAAACGAATAAGCTACTTGATGATGAGAAGGTTGAGAACAGGTGGCTCCAGAAACCTGTCTCAGTTTTTCTAAAAGAAACTGTTGATAAAGATGATTTTGTGTCTTGGGCAGCATTCCATGCATCACTACAGGATCCAACTAATGCTAAATTGCCAACGCCTATAGCCCTAATGCCAATGTTTAGGGAAGCATCGCATTCTGTTGCCATGATAATGCATTGTATGAAGACCAATCAGGATGCCACACAACTACTTAATCCAGGTCAGGTCCCAGTTCTGACAATGGATCAACCTCTATATGCCATAGGCAAACAAATTCAATGGAAATTTTTAAATCTATATGGTGAAGACAAATATGTTGTGATGCTTGGTCCCTTGCATATAGAGATGGCTTCCTTAAAAGTAATTGGGGACTTGCTTGAGGGCAGTGGCTGGACAAATGCACTCACTCAAGCGGATGTTGCAACTTCAGGAACAGCTGATAGTTTTATACATGGATCTCATGTAACAAAGACACGAAGAGCTCATCAGGTAACCATGGCCACACTACATATTCTTCGGAGACAAGCTTATGAGAAGGTTAACACATCAACTGCTGACAGGGCTCTTGACTCTGAGAATGCATACCTTGAATGGTGTGAACAGATGCGTCTTGAACATCCCATGTTTCATTTTTGGAGTATGGTGTTAAATCTAGAACGTACACTGCTGGCATTTGTGAGAGCAATTAGGACGTCTGATTTCGAGTTGTATGTCGAAACTTTGGCCAAACTTGCCCCTTGGTTCTTTGCCATGGATCATGTGCATTATGCAAGATGGCTTCCAGTCCACATTAGAGACATGTCTACTCTCCAGCAAAGATGCCCAGAGGTTTACAATGCTTTCATGCGAGGTGCATTTACTTCCAATAAAACTGGAAATACCTTTTCAGCTATTGGACTGGACCAAGCCCACGAGCAGGTTAATGCCCGTGTAAAGGGAGATGGTGGAGCTATTGGATAAATAGAAAACCCTGGTGCCCTGCTACGATGGATGGTGGCTGGTCCACAGCTCTCACAGATTGTAGCGGAATATGAACTTGAAATGGATCCAACAGATGCTGCAGACACTGGCAGCAAACATCATGATCAGAGCCACGCCACACAAAGAACTTTCTTGGAAGATGTGCAAGCTCTTGTTCACACAATGGAGAAACTTGGAAATCCTTTTCTTGATCAAAGCAAGAACTTGTCTACAATTGACACACAAGATATATTGTCCCAGTGTGTAGTTGACAGTATTAAAAAAATTTAAATGCTTGGGACAGAACAATTCAAAACCTTCATTGAGGAGCGATTAGTGAAAAATGAGACAGCAATAAGTGCACCAATTTCGAGAAATTCATTCCTGCTTTTTAAAAGTAAATCAAAATCTGGTGTGTCTAAGGACAAACAAAAAGTTCTAGAACTTAAGAATGACTGTAGTCTCTTCTCCAGACTCTATATAGCTAGCCAGATGAGGGAAAGTAACCTCGATGATTTTTTCAAACATGAGAACCAGCTATATCCGCCATCAATATCTTCAGGAGGGAAATTGAGGAAAGGGAAAAAGTCTGATCTTGTAGACAGTCTCCAATCTCAAAACAAGGATTTGCACTCAAGTCATCCTATTGTTCATGTTTGAGTCTTTGACGGAGCAGCTGTTGTACACTTTCTGCCAATTGGAGAAGCTAAGACATTTGGGGAGTATGCTAAGGAGGTGTTCCTACCATATGCGATGTCTAAGTTACAGAAATCTTTTCGAATTGACATAGTTTGGGATGTTTACTTGAAGGACAGCTTAAAACTCTCTACAAGAGAGAGCAGAGTAACTGGTGCTCGCCGACGGGTGTCACAAAATGTCAAGCTTCCAGGAAATTGGAAAAATTTCCTACGTAATGATAACAACAAAGATGAACTTTTTCAGTTCCTAGCTAACGAGTGTGTTTCAAATGACACTGGAAACAGAGTGATTGTATCCACCTTGAATGAGTCTGTTGTTAGCTCAAGTCTAGATCTGCAAACGGATCGACTTCGGCCATGCACACAAGAGGAAGCAGATTCAAGGATCCTGCTGCATGTCCAGGATGCACTTTTGTCTGGCTTCAAAACAGTGATGATCAGAACAGTGGACACTGATGTTGTTGTCCTGGCAGTTGCTAGTTTCAGTGACATTTCTAACCTTCAGGAGCTATGGATTGCCTTTGGAACTGGCAAAGACTTTCAGTACATCCCTATTCATTAGATAGTATCTTCAATTGGTCCTCAGAAGGCAAAAGGACTGCCATTCTTTCACGCTTTCACGGGATGCGACACAACAGCATATTTTGTAAATTATGGAAAGAAAACAGCTTGGAACACTTGGATTGCATTGCCAGAAATGAAAGAGATTTTCATTTTGCTATCGTCTCCATGCATACTTTCAGAAGAGGTCATTGGCAAACTGAAGCGGTTCGTAGTTTTGATGTACTGTCGTACTAGTGATGATATCCATGTGAATGCAGCACGAATGAGCTTGTTCATAAAATGTTCAAGAAACATTGACAATATTCCTCCGACCAGGGCAGCACCTGAGGAGCATATCAAGAGATCAGTTTACCAGGCAGGATACATTTGGGGCCAGTGCCTCTAATCTCAACCGCAACTCCCTTGCGCAAATGACTGGGGCTGGAGAAAATCTGAGGATGGATGTTACAAACCTATGTGGACAACTTTACCAGTAGCTGAAAAAGCCTGTCTTGAACTGATTGCTTGTGGTTGCACTAAATCTTGCTCAGGAAACTGCAAATGCTTTAAGACATTCAAGACTAAAAAGGCTTGCACCCAGCTTTGCAAATGTAATGGTAATTGCTATGAGGTTTAACTGACAAACTTTTGACTTTTTGACTTTGATAATCATGAGGAATGCAACCTTGACCTGCTTAAAATGCATCTTTACTTAAATTTTTTGATTGGTTGTATTATAACCAAATGTGACCCTGATATTGATATATGCTTTTACCCGGAGATACTGTATTGAACGTTCAGCTGAAAATGCATTTTTACCTAAATAAACAGCATAAATTAAGAAAGTTTGGTCTATAAAATTTGTTAAGGCAGCCATTTTGGAATCAAATATGGCAGACATAAGGGGATAAGATTTCAAGAAATATTCAAATTTACCACCCACCTTTGAAACACTTGGAAAACCTGGAAATTTTGCATTTCGCATCATTGACCATGGAACACTTTAACCCTATATTGTCAGCAGCAGCCATCTTGAAATCCAATATGGCTAACACAAAATGAAATTTTAAATATGCTAATTGAAAATTCTCAACTCTGAAAACATTGGGGGGACATCTAGAAAATGTTCAATCAATCAGAAAAAAAGATATTCTATGAGATATAATATAATCTGAATTTTGGTGTCGGCCATCTTGGAATCCAATATGGCCGACATTTGGTAAAATTGACAATGGGTCCATTGGATTCCTTGACCCTCAAAACATGGGTGAGGGTGCAGGAATTAACATTCTACCTCCCTTAGTTACAGAGTTATAGACTAAAATAAGTAAAAAATTGAGGCCATTTTGAAATTCAATATGGCTGCCACCACGGGATCGATTTTTTGGGGTCTATTTTCTTTCATGATCCTTAGGTCCTGAAATACCACTGTGGAAAGTTTCATGCTTTCTTCACAAACTGAACGATATATGGGTTATCTGCCTTTATAGGTCAATAATTAATATGGGCTTGACTTGATAATTATCTCATGTATACAACGCGCAGAGAGAGAGAGAGAGAGAGAGAGAGAGAGAGAGAGAGAGAGCGGAAGGGGGGGGGATACGTGATAGAAGAGGGAAAGGAGGGAAGGAGAGGGAATACTAGAGTGGAGGATTCGTGGTTGTGACACACATCAGACCTACGTCACGGAAAGCCTTCCTTGTCTGAATGCCTTCTCGGCTCTCGCCAACTTGTCCTTGAAAGCCAAGAGTAAGCTCTTTAACCCTGGATAGGTACGGTGGGTCGTTTGCGACCCCGAGCGTCAAAAATAAACAGGTTTTTCTCACGTGACTCACCCCTGTGACTGAATTTGTGGGTGATCGACCTGCAGGAGGTGTCTCCCCTACACGCTCTAGTAGTGTCCAGATGTGCATTGCTGTAGCTGTACTCCTTCCCCGATTTCTGAGACGCGTCGGGGTCGTTCGCGTCCGAGTTTACCCTTCTGAGGTAGTTTGCATAATTATCAAAGTTATTACGTATTATGAAATTGTCGTAGAATGGTGCAACTTGTATAGGTTATCAGTTGTGGAAAGTCTTGGTGGATTGTTTGGCTACCATGTGCATGTTTTTTTTTTTAGTTAAAATGTCGTTCATCACCACGAGGACCATTTTACCGCGAGTGCCCCTTTTTCATTTTTTTTCATTTTTTTGCCAAGTCATTTTTCCGTAAGATATTGCCAAATAGTGTCGTAAAACTTTTGCTTGTTTAGTGTTGGAAAGTGTGTCTAGATGATCTGGCTACCCATGCATGACTTTGTTTTTGTCAGATACGTCGTAGTTATTGGTATATTGGGTATTTAACTGCGGTTACCAATTTCTGTTTTTTTTCAATATTTGTAAAAATTACTACGTAGTAAGGAATTGCCTTATATTATTCATTATTTTTTCATGTTTATGTGTTAGAAAGTGTGCCTTGATGGTTGGGCTAACACGTGCATGTCTTTTTTTTTATCTGAGATGTCGTATATTAGAATGTCGGGCATTTTACCGCGAGTGTCCCTTTTTAATTTTTTTTAATTTTTTTGCCAAGTCATTTTTCCGTAAGATATTGCGAAATAGTGTCGTAAAACTTTTGCTTTTTTAATGTTGGAAAGTGTGTCTAGATGATCTGGCTACCCATGCATGACTTTGTTTTTGTCAGATACGACGTAGTTATTGGTATATTGGGTATTTAACTGCGGTTGCCAATTTCTGTTTTTTTTCAATATTTGTAAAAATTTACTACGTAGTAAGGAATTGCCGTATATTATTGATTTTTTTTTCATGTTTATGTGTTAGAAAGTGTGCCTTGATGGTTGGGCTAACACGTGCATGTCTTTTTTTTTTTATCTGAGATGCCGTATATTAGAATGTTGGGCATTTTTCCGCGAGTGCTCCTTTTTATTTGTTTTGCATTTTTTTGCTTAGTCATGTTACCGTAAGGAATTGGCAAGTAGTGTCGCAAAACTTATATTTTTATAGTGTTGGAAAGTGTTTCTAGATGATCTGGCTACCCATGCCTATTTTTTTTTTAGCCAGATATGGCGTATATATAAGTATGTGTTCGATTTTCCTGTGATTGCCCTTTTTTCGTTTTTTCCCATTTCTTTCAAAATTACTCCGTACTAAGGAACTATCACAGAGTAATATTTCATTTATATGTTTATTTGTCGGAAAATATGCCTTGATGGTTTGCCTAGCACGTGGCTGAAATTTTTTTTTTCTGAAATGCCGTATATTAGAATGGCCATTTTTCCACGAGTGCCCCTTTTTATTTGTTTTGCATTTTTTTGCTTAGTCATGTTACCGTAAGGAATTGGCAAGTAGTGTCGCAAAACTTATATTTTTATAGTGTTGGAAAGTGTTTCTAGATGATCTGGCTACCCATGCCTATCTTTTTTTTAGCCAGATATGGCGTATATATAGGTATGTGTTCGATTTTCCGGTGATTGCCATATTTTCGTTTTTTCCCAATTCTTTCAAAATTACTACGTACTAGGGAACTATCACAGAGTAATGATTCCTCTAGATGTTTATTTGTCGGAAAATTTTGTTTACTTTTTTTTTGATTGAATATCATCAAATTTTTTTAGCTAAAATATTGTTTTACATTTTTTTTTTCGATTTTATTTCCCTTCAAAAAAAATTTTTTGGGTCAGAATTTTAATTTTATAGCCGTAAAATAATCGACAATTATCCAGCAACCCACCATACAATTTTTATGCATATCCAATAATAATTAGATTAGTAAATAACAACTTGAAATTGACATACCCTTCCTACATTTCAAGTGGCAGATTAGGGAGTCTGAGTCAGTGTGGTTGGCGGCCATTTTGTGGACATATCCGAAGCGTAAGCTACCCTATCTATATATATTCTTGTTCCTTATAGAATTTGTGATATTTTGGTATATTTTTACCTGCATAAATATCATATTATATATTAAATATATGTATTTTTTTTACGAAATTTCCAAGTACTCAAAAAATTACCTTTAGATATGGCCCCTGATATAAATGTAATTTACAAAATAATGAAGATTTTTTTACATATTTCTATTTTAGGATAACATATGTTTATTCCCTAAAAAAATTAGCCACTTCCTATTTCATTTGGGTACCCAAAAAAATTCATGAAATTTGGACAATTTTTTTTGGCCAAAAAAAGTTACGCTTTTTTTCTCATTTCAGATCTTCACCTCCATGGGTCTGACTTCATCCAAAATACATCAAGATGTGTCCTAAACATTCAAGAATCAATTCCTAAAAGGATTTGTGTATATATGTATAAACTTTTTTTTTATGAATTTTTATGTCAGGTCTTTTTTTTTCTACTTAATTTTTTAAAATATTTATAATAAATAGTTTTTCTGCAGATGAGTAGTATTTATCTTTACAGTTGTTTTAAGCATTCATTGAAGTTTTTTTTGGCAAAAGAAAAAAGGAGGTTACTGCAAAAACTGATTTTTCAAGAATTTTTTTTGGCGTCGGGGTCGTTCGCGTCCGAGTATACCCTTAAAGGGGTGTCCGAGGACCGTACCTATCCAGGGTTAATGAAACATACTTGGTAATGCACTGTAGTTTCATAAATTAGCGGAGGGTGTCAAACAAGCTGTGTTAAAATGTCACATTGATTCAACTGTTTGTTGAGAAGATATTTGTGAAAGACGATATAACACGGGCTCTGAAATGCATAGTAGATACCTATAGTCCCACTGATGACCCAGTTGCCAAAAGCCCAGTTAATGACCACCCAGTTGCATAAAGCTCAATTGATAATGACCCAGTCACCCAAAGAACAGCTGATGAAAAACTAGTTTCAGCAAACCCTGAAAGTGAAGCCCATGAAGTTACAGGCGCTCAAATGCACCCAACAGTATGTGCAATAAAGAAAGCAAAGCTTGGTCTTCTACAACAGGCAATACTAATGTTAGCAATAAGTATCAGATCACTGCGAGCAGTTGGTGTTGGGGACAATGTGTCAGTACCTGTTTCTTAATTTGACCGCTGTAAAGTAGATTCTCCAAAATTAGTAGGTGTTGTATTAGTAGTTGAAAACGATTAATATATGATTGCCACAAAAAGAGTTGTTATAAAACACAAACTTGCCAAGAACTAGGTTGAATTCATTCGCTTCAAAAAAACTTTTGGCAGAAAATATCCTACGAGAACAACTAAGCATTCACGAACTAACTCGAACAGGAAGTGCATATGGTGGACAAGGCTAACAAAGATGTCATTAGAGGAGTAACTGCTTAACTAAGAGGTTCTCTTGTGTACAAGCTGGCCGGCGCTGTACCAGTCCTTGACAAAGCCACAGATGTTCGGACAATGTTGATAAATAGTTTTTGGTAATTTTGTTTTTGTATAATAAATTTTAATTATGAAGTAAGATTTTCCTCTTGTTTCTGTATTTCCTTCTAGTGAGCAAAAAATATAAAATAAATATATATATTCTGTGTAAATCCCTTCAAATCTTTTGGTGTAGTTATATCTAAATTAAATATAATTTTTCGTTCATTATAACTGCTCTATTCATACATTAGGCAAGAGTTTATTTTTTCCATTTCATGAAGTGGTAGGTCAAATGGTTTTCTCATTTCATGAAATAGAAGGTTTCACAAACAGGGTTTAATATATATATATATATATATATATATATATATATATATATATATATATATATATATATATATATATATATATATATATATATATATATTTATACTGTATATATATATATAATATATATATATATATATATATATATATATATATATTTATATATATATTTATATATATATATATATATATATATATATATATATATATATATATATATATATATATATATATATATATTTATATATATATATATATATAAATATATATATATATATATATATATATATATATATATATATATATATATATATATCATTCGTTTGCAATAACGTCGTCATAACTCAAAAATAGCTATTTTTCAGGAGAGCCATTTTAAACATTTAAAACACTATCAATATTGTGAATAGTCCCAAAAGACCATAGGTGGAACATTTTTTGAAACCTCAAATAGGCCTCTAAAGTTTATAGAAGTTGAAATAATTCTATCATTACTAAATCAACCATTATCTAAACTTTTATAATGTTTGTTTGAAATATGACATTCTTCCTAAAAAATTAGTAAACCTCTCATGTACTATTTTGTTTAATGCCATTATAGAAAGACAAATAACGACCAATATTTTACTTAATTATGTATTGTTCATTGCCTATGACTGAAATGAATGATGATAATACATTAATTTCCTCTTATGAAAATAAGATACTTCCTAATAAATTACTCTTAACAAAAAAAAATATATATTAAAAAAACATACTTATGAAAATAATAGATTCTTCCTAATAAATGAAAGATATGGACTGTAACAAAAAAAATATTATAAAAAAAAAATCCTTATGAACGTAACAGATTCTTCCTAATTAATGAAAGGTAGACTGTAACACACACACACACACAAAATATATATTATAAAAAACATCCAATTATCATTTCTTTCAAATATACCTAAGGAATGTGACTACCCGAAATTTTCAAATAAATGAAAGATGGACTGTAATACAAATATAATATATATATAAAATAAATATCCATTCATCATGCCTTTCAAATAATATGTATCTAAGGAATTAGCATACAACAAAACTTAATTATCATAATTGGAATACTAAACTTGTATTTTAAGTCATTCATCAAGATTGATTTAATTTACAGTTCTTCATAAAATTCATGATGGCACCGTGGAATCAGATTTTTATTACAAGGGTCCATCAAGTCTTTTTTTCTTGTTAGCAGGCAATGTAAGTTTGCTGAAGTAACAGGGCAATAACTCATTAAGGGAGGTGGCTTTATTTGAGTTTTTCGAAATTTTAAATTCCTTATAGTGTGAACCGTAGGAATGTTTACAAAAAACTGACAATGGTGACTATTTTTCAAATTTCATTACTTTGACATCAGAGAGTTGAAGAGTCTTGCAATTGATAGGTCCCATTTCAGTAACTAGAGACTTGATGTTCAAAAAATCTATGCAACAAAGTTCTTTTACTACGAAAGGCTGTCCTTTCTTTCTGCAGTTCGAATTGCCGTTACATAAGTTTCCGGCACATAAATGGGTCCACTTTTCAAAATTCTCTTAACTTTTCTTTCAATTAGGGAATGGGCAGAGTCACCCTCGTTTTGGGTATGCCCTTTGATTAGAATCTTGTGTGTTATTGAAGTTATATTTGGTAAGTTATTTATTGCATAAAGGTAAAGTGCCATCATGAACTTATGTCAGTTTCTCCTGCTTCACACAAGGTTTTAATGCAATCGAAAACACAGGTCCCATTTTCGTTAACCACACGTTGACCATTAGTTTCATTCTAGACATAGCACTTACATGACTTTGTTTTAGCATTGTAAATTGTAAAATTTTAAACATTCAGCTTTGACTTGTAATAAAAAACTGAAATATCCCCTTTTGGTATCTGCATTACAGCCTGTAGGTCGTAAACAGCAACACCTGTATCACTCTCAGTTTTATCTTCATGTTTTTCATTTCTTGACATTTCTTTTTCTTTGTGGTGATTTCCATAGCTTCATTGAAGGCGCTCTTTCTCTCCATACTCCGTATTATGATAAGATGAACAAACATCGCAATGATCCTTTTTCGGAACAAAAAATGAAATATACTCCGTTGTGAAAATGCGATAATAAAGAGTGTAATTGGCATAAGGTACCTTTTGTTGTTTTGACTTCTCAACATAATCACGATGAATTTCTGCAATTGTTCTAGAACCGCATATGAATGCCCTACTTGATGTAGCTCTCGTATAGTGACTCTCTATCTGAGGATTAGACTCAATATGTGCCTTGACGCCCTTCCTAATTTCAGGATCAGCACTTACTTGATTACCATGTTGGCCTCTCTTATCATGTTCCATAAGAACATCAGCAACTCTGTTTTGTTTTGCAAAAGCTGTTCTTATTGGCCGGTCATTGATATCAAGTGTGTTCTTGAAAAAAAGTTTGCAAACACAAATTTCATTCCGACCAACCATGAAGTGAAAAGCATTGTTATTACTCCTAGGTTGACGGCTGCCTCCCTCACGAACATACCAGTATTTAGGTCTAACAGTTTTAATGCAGTTTGAAATGAACTGCCACTGTTGAGTAATGTCTCCTAATGCCCAATAAGAGTCAAACAGGTTTTGCCTTTCTTCTTCATTTATCTGTTCCGAACATTTAATTCGACATTTATTTCCACATGGTGGTTTCATTTTCCTTTCTGATCTTATTTTATCATTTTTGTTTACATAAGCCTTTCCAGAGTTCCTTAATTTTTTTGCTTCATGTTTCTTCCATCGACTCTGGTGCTGTTTACCTTTATGTCCCTTTTGGGGACTAACTAGTACAGGATTTTTATCAACTGCTTCCTTCTCTTCAAGGTTAAAACTCTCTTCTTCCTCTTTGCTTGGGATATAGTCCTTATCTTTCACGGAATCATCAGTGTCAATATCTTCAGTTTGTGAGTCACTACTAGAAGACGAGTCACTACTAGAAGACAAGTTACTACTAGAAGACGAGTCACTACTAGAAGACGAGTCACTACTAGAAGAAGACTTCCTGTTATTGGAAGCAGATGTTGCACTCGTAATGCCTGCACTTACTGGTTTAGAATCAGAAGGAGTAAAATCTGATGGGAGAATATGATCAGCATTGATTTGAGGGTCAACAGCAAGTTCACATCCTACAAATTGCAAAAAAAAAAATACAAATGTGATTTTTGTTTTTGTGATAAACGCGCTCTATGGGATGTAAGACAGCATGTGTCAAACTTTTGTAGTTGTGGGGGGGGGGGTTGACTATAAATAACTCAAATGGGGGTCCAAAATTTTAATAATGAGAAGCAAAAAATCTGAAAATTTTACTTTATTTTGCATTTCTAAAAAGTTGCATTTTTTCAAACATCAAATCCCTACTCCTCCTAAAGTTTTGAATTCAAATTAGTTTTCATCAAAATTGACCCATTAAAAAAAAAAATAGGCATACCTCCCCCCTTAAAGCAAATAATATAGAAATACAATCAAGGTTATGATAGTATTTACCTGCACTATTTTCCTCAGGGTTTTCTTCACTGTTTTGCTTAGCCTTTAATGCTAATTCTAGCATAATTTCTCCTCTACATGACATGGTACCTATTTGATCTGAAAAAAAATATGACATTTATGAATACCATGTTTTGTTGCAAAAATGTCACCAATCTAAATAATACACTACCTTTTTTGAGTTTGTCACTAGATTTTCAAATAACAATGACATAATTTAAGTTAAACAAAAAATGTGCTGCTCTAATACGAGGTAATGTTTGTAACGATACTGTCATAACTCATATATAACACCTATTATTCACAAGTTTTTTTTACCAATAATGACACATTTTGAATTAGGACTTGAAACATATATCTGTATGTTTTTACCAATAATGACACATTTTGAATTAGGACTTGAAACATATATCTGTATGTTTTTACCAATAATGACACATTTTGAATTACGACGTAAAACATAGAGCCATATGTTCGCAGACAAAACATATTACATCTGAATAACACTTTAGTGCATGAAACATAACTCCTAAGTTCAGTAATTAAATTTTGTAGCAACATAGTTCTAAAGAAAATATGACACTATAGATGAGAGCGTCAGTGTAATTACCCCAACGATAGTCAGAGCACAACTGACATGTAACGTTCTTCACGCAAACAAGTTGGTGCATATTATGTTATGTCGTTAGGACATCTAGTGCCTCTAGCAGTCAATTTTTTAGCTACAATTATGACACTTTTGCCAAAAAAAATCAGCATTTGAAGATGAATATGTCTATAGGGATAACTAAAAAATAATTTTTTTTAGTTATGATGTTCTTGTCGTAAGCGAGCGATATATATATATATATATATATATATATATATATATATATATATATATATATATATATATATATATATATATATATATATATATATATATACATATATATATATATATATATATATATATATATATATATATATATATATATAAATATATATGTGTGTGTGCAGCTACACACACACACACACATATATATATATATATATATATATATATATATATATATATATATATATATACTGTATATAAATATATATACATATGTATACATATACATATATATATATATATATATATATGCATATATATATATATATATATATATATATTTATACTGTATATATATATATATATATATATATATATATATATATATATATATATATGTGTGTGTGTGTGTGTTTATATATATATATATATATATATATATATATATATATATATATATATATATATATATATATATATATATATATGTATATATATATGTGTGTGTGTGTGTGTGTGTGTGTTTATATATATATATATATATATATATATATATATATATATATATATATATATATATATATATATATATACGTATAATGTATCTGGGTATATATATATATATATATATATATATATATATATACAAATATATATATATATATATATATATATACAAATATATATATATATATATATATATAAATATATATATATATATATATATATATATATATATATATGTATGTATACATATAAATAGATATATACATATAAATAAATAAATATATATATATATATATATATATATATATATATATATATATATATATGTATATATATATACATATATATATATATATATATATATATATATATATATATATATATATATATATATATATTATTATTATTATTATTATTATTATTATTATTTTTATTATCACTATTATTATTATTACTAGCCAAGCTACAACCCTAGTTGGAAAAGCAAGATGCTATAAGCCCAAGGCCTCCAAAAGGAAAAATAACCCAGTGAGGAAAGGAAATAAGGAAATAAATAAATGATGAGAACAAGTTAATAATAAATCATTCTAAAAACAGTAACAACGTCTAAACAGATACGTCATATATAAAATATTAACAACGTCAAAAACAGATATGTCATATATAAGCTATAAAAAGACTCATGTCAGCCTGGTCAACATAAAAACATTTGCTCCAACTTTGAACTTTTGAAGTTCTATTGATTCAACTACCCGATTAGAAAGATCATTATAAAACTTTGTAACAGCTGTAATAAAACTTCTAGAGTACTGCGTAGTATTGAGCCTCGTGATGGAGAAGGCCTGGCTATTAGAATTAACTGCCTGCCTATTATTACGAACAGGATAGAATTGTCCAGGGAGATTTTAATGTAAAGGATGATCAGAGTTGTGAAAAATCTTATGCAACATACATAATGAACTTATTGAATGACGGTGCCAAAGATTAATATTTAGATCAGGAATAAGAAATTTAATTGACCGTAAGAATCATCATCTGAAAACCAGACAGGAGAACAATACTCAAAACAAGGTAGAATGAAAGAATTAAAATACTTCTTCAAAAAAGATTGTTCGCCGAAAATCTTAAAAGACTTTCTCAATAAGCCATTTTTTTTTGTGCAATTGAAGAAAACACAGACCTATTGTGTTTCTCAAAACTAAATTTGTTGTCGAGAATCACACCTAAAATTTTAAAATAGTCATAAAAATTTAAAGAACCATTATCAATACTGAGATCCGGATGTTAAGGAGCCACCATACTAGACCTACTTACAATAATACTTTGAGTTCTGTTAGGATTCAACTTAATACCCCATAATTTGCACCATGCACTAATTCTAACTAAATCCCTATTAAGGGATTCACAAACCCAAGTTCTACATTCAGGGGATGGAATTGATGCAAAGAGAGTAGTATCATCTGCATATGCAACAAGCTTGTTTTCTAGGCCAAACCACATGTCAGGTGTTTATGGTATGAAAAGTAATGGGCCAAGAACACTACCCTGTGGAACACCGGATATCACATTCCTATACTCACTATGGTGCCCATCAGCAACAACTCTTTGAGATCTATTACTTTGAAAATCAACAATAATGCTAAGAAACGACCCACCCCCTCCCAAATGTTTGAATTTGAAAACAAGGACCTCATGAATAACAGTCAAAGGCAGCACTAAAATCCAGGCCAATCATGCGTACTTCCTAACCACAATCAAAGGATTTCTGTACAGCATTGGAGATTGTAAGAAGGGCATCACATGTTCCAAGGCCTTACAAAAACCAAATTGCAAACTAGGGATCAGATGATTACCTTCAGCAAACCTATTAAGACGTTGAAAAACTTTAGATAATATGGGAGTTATGGAAATTTGGCGGTAATCAGTGGGACTTGAACTACAACAAACACATTTACATAGAGGTGTAACATTACCAATTCTTCAACAAGTGCTAAAAGCTCCTCTGCTTGCCAACTTGCGCAAAATAAC
>NC_090760.1:51595561-51598061 GCF_036898095.1 Palaemon carinicauda | reverse complement strand
CTCATCTCCCATCACCGGCACCTCAACACCTGCAACAGCAATTATATCTTCGTCCCTATTATCCTCAACATTCAATAAACTTTCAAAATATTTTGCCCACCTTTTCCTTGCCTCCTCTCCTTTTAACAACCTTCCATTCCCATCTTTCACTGTCTCTTCAATTCTTGAACCAGCCTTCCTTACTCTCTTCACTTCTTTCCAAAACTTCTTACCCTCTTCATATGAATGACCTAATCCCTGACCCCACCTCTGGTCAACTACCCTCTTTGCCTCAATTACCTTGCGTTTTACTTCCCCATTTTTCTCTCTGTATCTTTCATAATTCTCTACACTATTACTCTGCAGCCATTCTTCAAAAGCCCTCTTTTTCTCTTCCACTTTTACCTTCACTCCTTCATTCCACCATTCACTGCCCTTCCCCATGCTGCCTCCAACAAACTTCTCTCCACACACATCACTTGCAATCCCAACAAAATTTTCTTTTACTAACTTCCACTCCTCCTCTAAATTACCTGTTTCTCTTACTTTCACTTCGTCATATGCCATTTTCAACCTTTCTTGATATTTACTTTTTACCCCCGATTTTATTAGCTCTTCAACCCTCACTAGCTCGCTTTTACATCCACCTACTTTATTCCCCCACTCTTTTGATACAGCTAATTTTCCTTCCACCAAAAAAGGATCAGACATACCGTTAGCCATACCCCTAAACACGTGCACGTCTTTCAATCTTCCAAACATTCTTTTAGTTATCAACACATAATCCATTAACCCCCTTTCTACCACTCTTCCATTTTCCACTGTTACCTATGTATACTTGTTTTTATCTTTCATTTTGAAAAAGCTAGAACTTATCACCATCTCTTGCTCAACACACATATCTACCAGTCTCTCGCCACTCTTGTTTTCACCTGTTACGCCTTACTTCCCAATGACACCTTTAACCTCTCCAGCGCCCCATTTAAGTCACCCATGACAACTACATAATTCCTTCTTCCCAGTCCTTCTACACACCTAGTTAATTCATTCCAGAACTCATTCTGCTCTTCTTCACTTTTCTCACAACCTGGCCCATACGCAATGACAAAAACCCGACATTCCCTTCCCAACCGGACCCTTACCCACATTAACCTGGATGATATCTCCTTCCATTCCACTTTACCTATCATCTATTCACTCAGCAATAAAGCCACACCTTCTCTTACTCTTCCCCTTTCAATCCCAGACACTCTACCAGACATTTCACCAAACATCACTTCACCTTTCCCTTTTATCTCTGTCTCACACAAAGCCAATATATCCATCCTTCCATAATTATATATATATATATATATATATATATATATATATATATATATATATATATATATATATATATATATATATATATATTTATATATATATATATATATATATATATATATATATATATATAAATATATATATATATATATATATATATATATATATATATATATATATATATATATATATACATATATATTTCTCTCTCTCTCTCTCTCTCTCTCTCTCTCTCTCTCTCTCTCTCTCTCTCTCTCTCTCTCTCTCTCTCTCTCTCTCTCTCTCTCTCTCTTTACACAGAAATTACCTTGCGCATGAACATAAACCAATGAGATATTTTGGGGCTGAAGTATAAATGAAGTGACTGGTCAATAGCCTTTATATACAGCCAGGTGGCCCAACTAGAAAAAGAAATAGGTCTCTTTTACCCTCTGTTTCTTATAAAAAGTTGCTCATATTGCATATACTGATAATGTAAATGGTCAACACATATGAAATTTAGTGAGTATTAAAAAGTATTTTACTTATTTGTTCAACACTTATAAAATAAATGAATACATTTCACAAATTATTCTTTAACGAGAGAGTAATTTCAAAATTCATTGTAAGAATATGTAGAACTATAAGTAATAATTTGTCAATGTTTTCCTCTTTTTTTCATAACCCATATTAAACAGAATCCTATGCAGCTGTTTTGATGATATCATTTTAATTCATTTTTATCTGAATCAAGAGAAACTTTTTAATTAAACAGTTTCGGAATTTATGTTTTCTGACTAATTTTCTCTTCAGATATAAATTGATAGAATTTTTATTTCTGCTGACCTTTTGCCAAGGTTCTTTCCATCTCAAAAAATAGGTTTTCTTGATGTGTGGCATAAAAGGGAAATAATCTGTCCGCTATCTTCGTAACTTCGTTGTCATTTTCTTCACAAGCAGAAAAAATTGCCTTTAAAAAAAATAAAGGAATAAAAAATTGAATTTTTTAATTAAACTTATCACATATCTAATATTCTTCATTTCCGTACATTCAAAATACAAACAAATACTGATACTGATGCAAAGTTATTAATGTTGTTAATAGCTTATCGCTTTTATTACGGTGTACATTAGAGTAGCATTTGATAACGTGAACTAAGAAAAAATAATGGAATTATTTCAACTTCTGTAAAAACAGAAGCTATTAAATAATTCCGAA
>NC_090760.1:51590561-51593061 GCF_036898095.1 Palaemon carinicauda | reverse complement strand
GCTATGAATGGAGAAACTAAAATTTAAATTACTTAGCTAGTCATCCTTCAACTCCGGTGGAGAGATTTAGAAGGTTAAGTGAATTACAAGAATAGTTTGTGTAGAATCTGTTTTTATCCTCTATAGATCTACAATCTTGCATTGTTTCTTCTTGATATTTAGGATTTTCATATTTCAGGGTGTCTTATATTAATAGCCCTGATATCTTCCGTTATTTATATAGCATATCCTCTACTAAAATATAATTCCCCATGGATTTTCAAGCAATGTAAGAAAATAGATTTTGCATAATAAAATAAGGTAAATGAATAGAAAAAACGTAAAATACGATGACTGAAGATTTAATCAATGTCAATTGGTAATCAGCCCCACTCTTCTGAATCCTTTCCCTTCATTGAACATCAGCGCTGAATAATTTCCATTGTAAAAAAAATAGGAGTTTAATCAAAATCATAAAACTTAAAAGTCATCATGATAGTTCTGCAGATTTAGCAACATTCTTTAGGAAATATATAAATTTATTGGTTCACTTGATCGTGAATGCGTTGTTGAATAAAAATCTATATAAAACAATTATTCCTCGTCCATGAAGGGAAAAGGAACCTCGAAAAGGTTTTAATATCGTTACTTGGCTCAATGCCTTCTCATTAGAACTAAGGCCAGTTCTAATAACAATAATCTTACTTTTCTATAACAATTCCATAAGAAAACACCTCCTACTCATATTTTAGTGTATATTTGACTTATTCCATACAAGGAAATGTTAAAGATTCTCATAATGGAAGCATGAGTAACTTTACTTTGCCCCCTCTCTCTCACTCTCTGGAATTTTGTCTTTGTTTATATATCTTCATTTTCTTTTTTTTATTAATTGAGGATGTATCATGAAATAGGCATATGCAATACGCATCATTAACAGACATAGTACAATCATAGAAATATTCTAAAACCTCTTCAATATGTACCAATACATACAGCATATACCACCTTATTCCATACCTTAAAATTAGGGCTTCATTGGAATATTTGTCAAGCCGCAACATATTTTATTTTTGTAAAATCTAAACTTTATAGTTTATATAAAAGTTTTATTAATTTTCTGTCAAGGGAAATGCTTTTCCCCTATTAATTATATTCCCAAAAAAATCATATATGATAACATGATCCACGCTTTTAACAAACGTCCAATAACTAGATTTAATAACAAAGTTTATCATCATTAAGTCCATCCTAAACCATATTTGTGACACATGAAACAATCTGTCATCCTAAACAGCACCTGTCATTCGATGAAAGCATGTTGAAGAGGAAACGGCGCCTTTCAATGAAGTTCTGTAACCTAATGAAACCAACTAAGTACATGAAGTGAACGATCCTCTTTCTAAGGTAAACTTTAAAAAACCTCGACCCATACGCCACTGCTCCTCATCACGCTCTTTCATGATTGGCTATACTCTAATTATTATTCGCCACTCCCAGTTGGAGTGACCTTTCCCGTTCTAGGTGTAGCGCCTGCATTTTTAGGTGGCATTGCTATTGAAAAAAACCCAATATTTGGTAATATATGAACTTAAAATCTTGTAACGATTGACAAACTTTGGCATTTGTAATGTTTTTAGATAAAAGGCTTACTTAACTGGGTGGAGTCGCCTCCCTCCTCGGGTAACTATCACCGCGAAGATCTTATCTGACACGTAACTGCTACGTATTCTGGGTTGGGAAACCTTTTTCAGTGTTCTGCTTACCGGACTGTCATGGGATTATGATGAAGTTAACACCTCCATGTTTTTGTCAACTAAGTTAGCCAAGAGAATTAGCTAATAATTATTGAGTATATATAACAGTGCATAATGCTATAGGTTTGCTGCCTTGATTGGTGTAAATATAAGTTTCATGAAATTAAGGAGGAAAAAGATGTAATTCTCGGCAGTTTCCCCCCAGTATCGAGGGGTTAGAAAACAAATGGACAAGGTTACGTTTATGTGAACCATCAAAAGACGTGGACCGAAGGCAAATGGAAAAAGTTTGTATTAGGAGCTCTTGCGAATATTGCAACTTTCTAAACAAAAAAGACTCAAGGCTGGAGCAATAATAATAATAATTATAATAATAAAAATAATAATAATAATAATAATAATAATAATAATATATTATTATTATTATTATTATTATTATTATTATTATTATTATTATTATTATTATTAACATCAAACAAGCTACAACCCTGTTTGGAAAAAACAATAACAGATGTGAAAACTATCGTGTTGTGCTGGCGCCTCAAACTTCAATCTTAAAGATACAAAGTCACCCATGTTTCCACTATACTGACGTCGTGAAGGAAACACGTGGTATGAATTAATTAGAGATTTTAAGTTGTAGAACTAAGCCTGTTTAGGAAATTATACGTCATAATTAGCATGTAGGGCGTAAGAGAATACATTGCAATGCAAGGAAATATTATCTATTCCCTTCGCAACTTTTATTACAAAAAATTCTTACT
>NC_090760.1:51578061-51580561 GCF_036898095.1 Palaemon carinicauda | reverse complement strand
TATTTTTTTTTTTTTGTGGTCTTCAAAAATAAAATAAATATTAAGGCAGAGATAATTGGCAAACCATCATTAACATCCCTTCACATATCTTATGAATAAAGTTAAAACACACGCAAATAGGAGAAATCTTCAAAAGAATACAGAAAAGAAAACCCAAATCACATCTGATCAACACTTTTCTTTAGTATATCGAAAAAAAACATACAGTAATAAGCTGAAAGGTAAAGGAGTGTCCAGGGATGTGCTTAATTTGCAGGGATTTGAAAAACAAAATGTTATACTCAACATCTAAAATTTATGTAATATCATTAAAGAGAGAGAGAGAGAGAGAGAGAGAGAGAGAGAGAGAGAGAGAGAGAGAGAGAGTGAGAGAGAGAGAGAGAGAGAGAGAGAGAGAGAGAGAGCTTTTACACATATGATGTAGTATCAAGTGAATGTCCAAAAAGTCTACTTCAAAAACTTTGCTGTTGTTGTCTGAAATCATTATGTTTAATCCGAATTCGATATCAACCTAATAAGATCAATAACGTCTCAAGAATTGGCAACCTCTTTCAGTTCTTTAGTGTAGCTATTCCCTAGATTTATAGATCTTGGTAAAATGTACAGTACTGCTTCAATGTCAGATAATCAATGGTAAATGAAATTGTATAACCAGCAATAATTGTTGTTATAGCTGGTTAGGTGCAATGTATATACAACTTTTGGTAACCGAATTTCAGATTTGTTAAATATTTATATCATGAATGGGATAGTAGATATTAACAGAACTGCACATTTTTCCCAATATCCTATTTCCATGGCCAATCTGCGTTACCTGAAGTGCAAACATTTCACTTTCCTTCACAGATGTACATACAGTGTCCTCTATGTCTGCTGACATATCATGAATCCGTCTGCTAATGGTACTATCCGAAACGGGAATTTTCCTCGCTTCTTTTTCTGCTTCACTTCCAAACATTGTTTTTACTATGGCACTATATGCAGGTAGAATCAGAGTCCCTACTATTGTATTAGGTTTCATGCTTTTAACAACTAACTCTGCAACTAAGTAACTGGCCTCTTGTGCTTTATCAGCAACTTTGACTTTCTTAGAAAGCATCGCACTCTGTTGTTTTTGCTCACTTAAAAGTCCTTCAAAGTAGGACCGAGGCTTGTTAGCAAGATGATTTTGTTACAGAGTTAAATACCTCTTTAATTTACTGTGTACCATTGCTTCATTAGCTAATTTACCACCACAAATAACACATAAAGCCATGGGAGTAACTTCATCACTACACCAGCAGAATCCAAAACCTAAATAAGTATCCAAGTAAGAGCGATTTTCTTGCCCTTTTTTTTTTGAAGTTGATTTACTTGTTGTTGGAATGGCCTAATCCTTTTCGCTCACAAAACCCACTTTCGTCCCTTTCTTCACCCTCACCACTAACTTCGTGTCTTCTCTTCTTAATGACAAACTTATCCATCGTATGGTATGTTAGAAGCACGATACTGTTCGAAACAACTGTAATATAACCCCAGAAACAGCAAAGAACTTATGCCTTGAGGTATTATGCCTCACTGACTCGGGAGTGGAAAACTGGGGATATACAAAGCCGACGAGAACCGAACACGTATCGGACGGGCAACGAGTATAAAACAAAGAAAATGTGAGTATGAACAGAGTCGACTGTTACACTTTATTATTACTATTTTTGTTGTTCTTGTTATTGTTGTTGTTGTTATACATAGTACTTTGAAGGACTTTTAAGTGAGCAAAAACAACAGAGTGCGATGCTTTCTAAGAAAGTCAAAGTTGCTGATATTATTAGCAATAGTAGTAGTAGTAGTTGTTGTTGTTGTTGTTGTTGTATTGTACAAGTATAGAAAAGGAAATATCAACCTCTATTTGCGAGAAATGTTTGAGCATGTAACTTCCTACCTACACTGATAATTATATGAAGACTTTTGAAAACTTTTTTTTTTCAAATGTTCATTAAGACGATTTAGCCAAGACAAAACTCATGACAATTTTGCGGCACCCCTAGGCGCTGTCTATGGCACCCCAGGGTGCCACGGCACCCAGTTTGAGAATCACTGCTCTATCAGTAACCACCCGTGGCATCCGTGCGTAGGTGTGATAGGGGGTTTTAGGGGATGGAGTAGACATGAATTACAGATTAAGGTTATTCCCTATGACAGTTGAGTAAAGGCTGGAGAGCACCACCACAAAAACTTAGTGTTCACACTGTGCTTAATCAGTTCGAATATGTGATTTTCTTTATCTTATTTCAATTTCGTAGCTATAATGATTGCACCATAAATCAAATCTTACAGTTTAACATAACAGTATCTGTTAATCTGTATTCATTTCCGTGCTTTTATCCTGATAAGGTTAATGTTATGCTTTCAATTATATTTCTGGTAAAACTGAATCTTTCTAAATGTGAAAAGCCATTCATTATATATGAAAATATATTTATATCCGGCGTATGATAAAAAACATGCTTCTGGATATATATAT
>NC_090760.1:51548061-51560561 GCF_036898095.1 Palaemon carinicauda | reverse complement strand
AAGAGCTCAGAGGGTATATGTAACGCTGGAGGAGGATCTATCAGCAGATTATGAGAGTGTGAAGGCTATTGTCTTGAAGTCCTATGAGTTAGTCCCTGAAGCTTATAGGCAACGCTTCCGGGACTTAGAAAAATGTAGGGAACAAACTTTTGTTGAATTTGCCAGGGCGAAGGAACAGTATGCTAGCGATTGGTTCAAGTCCAAGGAGGTGGGAGATTTTGAGAAATTGAAGGAGTTAATGTTGGTGGAGGAGTTTAAGAGGTGTGTCCCGGATAAGCTGAAGGTCCACCTCGAAGAGTTAAAACTCGAGACTGTTCAGGAGGTAGCCATCGCTAGTGACGAATATTGCTTGTCTCATAAGAGTGAGTTAGGGGGAGTAACGACAAAGGTGAATTCTGGTTGGGTTAAGATGGGTAGGAATAATAATGCTAATCCTAATAATAATGCTAAGGTGTTCAGTAGAAATAATCAGGGAAGTAATAATAATCAGGGTAATGCTAATAATAATTTCTCTCCTAACAGAGGCAATAGGCCAAATATATACAATCCAGAGAAATTGAAAACATTGACGTGCTTCTTTTGCAATAAGAAGGGGCATGTAAAGAGCATGTGTTATGCGTTTAGAAAATCCCAAAATGCTAATGTTAGGCCAGTAATGGGCGTGGAAGAGAGAGAGAGAGAACCTACCCCAACAACATCCGCTGATCAATGACTACCTGGTTGTTTTGACAGATATTTGTCCTTCGGTAGTGTCTCCTTCGCCAATTCGTCCGAGAAAAGACGAGTGCGTATTTTGCGTGATACCGGTGCAGCTCAGTCTTTGATACTAAGGGAGGCATTACCTTGTAATTTTGTACCCAAAAGTGGGGAATTTGTGTTATTGGCTGGTTTTCCTGATTCCGTAAAGTCGTATGCTATTGAAAATTTTAATTTAATCTGTCCTTCCTTTGCAGGGAATTTGAAATTGGCCATAGTTGATAAATTCCCGGTTAAGGAGGTTGATGTTGTGTTAGGGAATGATGTGGCTATGACGAATAATAATTGTCCGATATTGATAAACCCTGATAGTGAAGTAGCAGCAGTTACTCGTTCTAGTGCTAGAATTGTTGACGCTGCAGAGTCAACAATTGATGTAGATTTAAGTAGTTTAGATCATAGTGATAGCCTAGCTGTAGATCTTGGAATGTTAACGGACAAGTTAAATTTGACTACTGAAGAGCTAATCAAAGCCCAGAAAAAGGAGTTTCGGGAACTCTCTATCGAGTCAGGGGAGGTGTCTGATATGACTGGTCCCAAATTTAAGATATTTAATAATATTTTATATAGGTTGAGTAGGCCTATGGGGGTGGATAATGTTGATTATGGAATTGTGAAACAGATAATGGTTCCTTTTGGTTACAGGAAGGAGTTAATGTCATTGGCGCACGAAAGTGGTCTGGCCGGCCATTTTGGAATTCATAAAACTTCTTGCAAATTGTTAGGGAATTATTATTGGCCGAAGTTGATGGCAGATGTAAAGAAGTTTGTCAATAGTTGTGATGTGTGCCAGAGGGTCGGTAAACCCAATCAGCGGATTCCAAAATCGCCTCTATGTCCTATTCCTGTAGTTTCCGAACCTTTTAAGGAAGTCATTATTGATGTGGTTGGACCATTACCGAAGACGCGTAGTGGTAATGAGTATATTTTGACAATCATGGATAGGATGTCTCGATATCCCGAGGCCATACAACTACGTACGATAAAAAGTGTTAAAATTGTAGATGTACTAATTGACTTTTTTACCAGGTTTGGGATGCCTAAGATTATTCAATCGGATTGTGGTTCTAATTTTGTTAGCAGGTATTTCAGAGATAAAATGGCAGAGTTAAATATAAAACATGTGACCTCTTCTCCATATCATCCGGAAAGCCAGGGAGCTCTGGAGAGATTTCATCAGACCCTGAAATCCATGGTAAAGAAATATTGTTTGATTAATGGTTCTGAATGGGATAAGGAATTGCCTTATTTGTTGTTCGCTTTTCGTTCTGTCCCAAGTCAGTCTTTAGGTTTTTTCGCCTTTCAGCCTTGTGTTTGGCCATTGTGTTCGAGGTCCTCTTGATATGGTTCGTGAGTCTTGGGAGGGAGACGTCCCTGAGGTTAATTTATTGGATTATGTGTCTAATCTAGGCGATAAATTAACTAAGGCTTGGAAATTTGCGGGTGAAAACTTATTATGTAGCCAAAAAAGAATGAAGTTTTTCTTTGATAGAAGGTCCAAGGCACGCGACTTTGCGGTAGGCGATAAAGTATTGGTTTTGTTACCCTTCCCAGGGAATCCATTGAAAGCTTCTTTTTCAGGTCCTTGGAAAATTTTGAAAAAAATAAGTAAAGTTAACTATTTAGTGGAGACTCCTCAAAGAAGGAAACCTTTTCAACTGTGTCATGTAAATATGTTGAAAGCTTATATGGAACGGGAAAAAGTCATTCCTGTGGCAACTATTGGGAACACGGTAGATTCTGAGAACAATAACCATTTTTCCTTTTCAGAGGGGGAGGGTATTGATGATAATTGTTTTAATGGATGTGAATGGCGGTCGGATAATAGAAAGTCTTTGGAAAAATTTTCGGGAGTAATTTCACATTTAGGTAAGGAAGAACAAAGGTCTTTGAAAAATTTAGTATCTAATTATAAAGAATTATTTTCGGATGTACCGGGTAGGACTTCGGTCCTTGAACATGATGTAGTGGTAGGTAGCGCCACTCCTGTGAAACAATCTCCTTACAGGTTGAATCCCTTCAAAAATGAGGTTGTAGCAAAGGAAGTGGATTATATGCTAAAACATGACCTAATTGAACCTAGTCAAAGTCCTTGGTCATCACCTGTTGTATTGGTCAAGAAATCCGACGGTGATTTCAGGTTATGTTTTGATTACCGTAAGTTGAATGAGTTATCTAAATCTGATTGTTATCCATTACCTCGAATTGAGGATTGTATTGATCGAATGGGGAAGGCCAAATACATTAGCAAATTCGATTTGTTGAAAGGTTATTGGCAAGTTCCTCTTTCAAAGCGGGCAAGGGCCCTGTCTGCTTTTGTAACAACACAGGGATTGTTTCAATGTAAAGTTATGCCGTTTGGTATGAAGAACGCGGCTGCTACCTTTCAGAGGTTAATGAATACTTTAGTCCATGGTTTAGAAGGATGTGTTGTGTATATTGATGATATTGTTATTTATAGCGATGATTGGGAAACCCATTTAAAACGTATTAGGGCACTATTTGAGGTGTTGAAAAAGGCAAATTTGGTAATTAATTTAAAGAAAAGCGATTTCGCAAAGGCGAAGGTGGTATATTTGGGTCATGAGGTTGGTAATGGTAAAGTTGCTCCTAAGCAGGCCAATATCGAAAGTATTGAAAATATGGTAGTCCCTAAATGTAGGAGGGATGTCCGAAGATTCCTTGGTTTGAGTGGGTACTACCGAAGGTTTGTTAGGAATTTTTCGGATATAGCCGATCCGTTAACAAATCTCTTGAGAAAGAATGTAGCATTTGTCTGGACGAATGAAACTCAAAGGGCTTTTGATAATTTAAAAAGAGTTTTAATTAATTTCCCTGTCTTGAGAGCTCCTGATTTTGACCTTCCTTTTTCTCTTGCCACGGATGCAAGTGACGTTGGTGTAGGAGCGGTGTTGTTGCAGAATGACGAACAGGGAGTTTCTCATCCTGTCGCATTCTTTTCAAAAAAATTGTCCTCCGCCCAACGTAGGTATTCAACTGTGGAGAAAGAGACACTTGCGTTAATATTCGCTATTAATCATTTTCAGGTTTATCTCTCCTCCTCAGATACACCTATTAAGGTCTTGACAGACCATAATCCCCTGACCTTCATCAGCAGATACAAAAATAAAAATCAACGATTGATGAGGTGGAGTCTCATGCTGCAAGAATGGAATTTAGAATTTTCCCACATCCCAGGAAAAGATAATATTGTTGCCGATTTTCTCTCTCGCAGCGTTGAATATTAGTTGATTGACAGAGGGCTATGCAGTTATTAAAGGTAGTATCTGTATCGTTCTAATTATGGTGTGTGTGCTGTTGAAGTGGGCACGTAGTGAGTAGAAGTAAATGTATATTTAAGATTTATTAATCATGGTTTGTTTACAGAAGACTATAATGTTCTGGGTATATTATATGGGATCTTTAAGGTTAAAAGGTGAGGGTGATCACTGGTACTTTCTAATGATTGATTAATTAGATGGGTCATGGGCTCACGGGTCTGTAGCACAACAGCCGTTTTTTAGGCGCTACAGGCTGGTGTATGAGTGGTACCCTAGACTGAGTTAAGGTTAATCTACTAAGGTTTAGAGGTGTCAGGTACGATAAGGTTTATAATAAGCTAAGAAAAGAGATAGGCACTAATCTGGTATTCTGTATTTTCAGGCTAATAATTACGCTTCATCGAGTTTGTTTGTTTGTTTGCGCAGGGGAGTCTTGTGGTGGTCTTCTCTGTGTCGTTCGGTGTGTGTGTATGTATTGGACACTATGGTGATAAGTGTGATATATAACACTGAAATAGACAGTTGTTTTTGTGATAAACATTTATTGATAGTGAGTGATGTGTATCCCTGAAAATGAACAGTGTATCGAGTGTGGAAAAGGTTATAGCTTTTGGACTATATATACAGAATCCGGTTGTTAGTGCAATGACTCTTAATTAAGTTTATTAACGATATGAGTGATGTGAAATTTTTAGGTTGGGTACCTATTTATCAGATGGTGATGTTTTGGTTTTCTGGTTTTGGAAAGTTTACTTGTGATTAATTTAGGTTAAGATTTTTTTTAGTATTGGTTATATATTGCTACCCTTGTGAGCTGCAAACCTTGGTACTTGCCCCCCTCTTTCCTTTTGTTTGTCATGTTTTTGCAGTTTGTTTAATAATTATTTTTGAGTGTTGGTTTAATATTTAATATTTTTGAGTGTTAGTTTAATATTTCATTATGTGACAACCTGTATGTTGTAATTCAAATCACTTTAGAAAAAAAATAATTTTGGGAATTTTTTTTTTGGTGGGGTGAGGAGGTGTAACATTATTGCTTTAATATTTCTAAAATTATTTAAGTTTTTATAGATGTATAAGGTTAAATATACTGTAGAATTATTGTTTTCTTGCTTTAATTGTTTGTCTTTTCACTGGTGGTTATGTTAGTGGTTATAATGGACTAACGGCTGTTTTATATTTTCAAGTGGTGTTGGTTACGTGGCTGCGCTCCTGCGTGAACGGAGTTTTGGAGGGGCTTTTTTTTGAGGATGGTTGCTTAGTGTGTTACTGAGCCTCCAACCTTGTAGGGCACGACATTTGTGATTGGATCTATATTATTCCACGCCTTTGCAGAGCCACATTTTGAAGCTATTGAGCTTGTTTTGGATATCCTTTCTCTGCAGCAAGACGTCTCATCATACATTCTTTATACTGCCCTTGGTTCAGTAAAAGCCAAGGGGACCTCTCTGTCCCAAGGTAATGATATTTATACCTATTTAAGTATAGTGATCACGACCTGTCAGCTGACGTCATTACTGGAGCTTGTGAAAGCCTTTCAATCAAACCAGCCACCGTCCACTAGATAGGGATATTTAGTTTGTATTTGTTAGGATGTTCTCACTTTTCGTTGGCCTTCTCCTTTCTGGACCCTCTCTCCTTTTAGTATGTTTGTGTTGATGACCTTTCTTTAATTGTGTAATTGTTTTCTTTTGCAGGGAGTTTAAGAGTGAGTGTGTATCATTTATTATTGTATTATTGTGGTTCAGGTGTTATTTCTGTCTAAATATTATGTATTAAAATCAAGGAGATTTTTGTGGCATTTTCTTTGTCCCCTTGAGTTGACTTTGCACTCGTATTAATGTTTGGATACTATTCCACCTTTAGTGGACTTAGTACGTTATGATGGTGAATACTATTTGATAAGTGTAGTGTTTTGTGTGGTGGTCAAAGCCAGCCATCACAAGTGGCGACCGTGACAATATATATATATATATATATATATATATATATATATATATATATATTTATATATATGTATATATATATATATATATATATATATATATATATATATATATATATATATATATATATATATATATATATATATATATATATATATATATATATATTATGTATATATACACCCACACACACACACACACACACACATATATATATATATATATATATATATATATATATATATATATATATATATATATGTGTGTGTGTGTGTGTTATCATCATCATCCTCATCATATACTCCTATGCCTTCCAATACAAAGGCCCAAGTTAGGTTTCGCCAGTCGTCTCTCTATCCTGAGCTTTTACTTCAATAGTTTTCCATTCATCATCTCTAACTTTGCACTTCATAGTCCTCAGCAATGTAGACCTAGGTCTACCAACTCCTTCTCAACCTTTTGGACCCCAGGTAAAAGTTTGGTGAACTAATCTCACTTGAGGAGCGTGAAATACATGATAACCCAGCTCCATCTACCTCTCACCATGATCTCATCCCCATATGTCATTTGAGTAACCTTTCTAAAATTGTAATTTGTAATTTTGTCCCAATATTCTTCCGAAGGTTTTGTTCTCAAATATACAGAATCTTTTGTGGTTTGTTTCCTCGTCATCTGCACATGGTACACCGATCTCACTAAACTGATGTAAAGCCTCCTTTTTTATACGTATTTTAGGAGATTTGATTTCCAAATTTTACTTATCTTAGCCATTGCGGGTTTTTTATTTATTAAACTTATATTCTAAATAATCTCTAATATAGATCCTAGTTCCTAAACATTTAAGTGATTCTACCTCATTACTTATTTCCCCTTCCAATGATGTATCATCTTCCATTGCCCGAGCTCCTTTGATATGTCTCGCATTATGGTAATCAAGCATTGCAAATATTTTGGTACTCTACTAATAATGACCGCTTCATCAGCATACTCAAAGTCTGCTAATTGCCTATTATTAATCCAATGCATTACAAAATCCATGAGAAGGATAAACAACATAGGTGACAACATATTCCCTTCGAGTACTCTGTGGCTCACTGGAAATTCATTTGATACGAATAAACTAAAATTTTGTTTGCATTTACTATGCTCATGAATGAACTTGAAATAAATTTATATATTTAAGAGGAATTCCATAATAACGCAGGACTCCCCATAAAATTGGCAGGTGCTCTCATACAAAAGCTTTTTCTATACTCTACGAATTGTTGCACAACATGTCTCAGAATACAGTGCAATATTACGCAAATGTCTAAATAAAAAAAAAATCTACTTCGAAATATTTTTTGATTTAGTTCATAATAATTTCATACAATTCGAATACGATACTTACCCAATAGAATAAATAAATCTCAAGAATTAGCAACCACTTCTATTCTTTAATGTAGCTATTATACTGTATATATGTATAGCTATTGACAAAATGTAACTCATTGCTTCAGTATCTAATAATCAATGGTAACTAGAATTGTAGTACTAGCCTTAGGTGGATTTATGACTGACAAAGTTCAATATAAAGTTGATACAAGCATCTGTGACAGAATTATCTAATAATCAAAAAAATAATTTAGAAAGAATTTTACTTATTTAATGAATACTATAGAAGTCTTTAACAGATCTACGCATTGTTCGAAATATCCTATTTCCATGCCCAATCTATAATGCCTTATCGTTTGCATGTGCTACGTTCTCCATGGTAACGTATTCTTGAAAAGTTGCAGAAATATTGTTGAATATATACAATTGATGGAGACACCTGAAGGAAAAGAGTCAATTGTATCTAAGTAACGCAGAGTCACTGTATCTTGGAAACTATAACAACCTTTGAATGAAGCTCAGTTACTCAGGAATCATGCGTAATCAGTCTAAAAAAAATTATGTAATCATTTACAATAGCATTGCACAACCACCCAAAGCTTATCCGACGTTGTACACAGTTGATTAAATTATCTCAAGGATCAAATTCCTTTTATCCATACGACCCCTTACATGTTTCCAGTACATATTCATTGTGTCACTGGCATTTAAACTCTGCCTCCCTATGTACTGCTTAGGAGTGAAATCACCATGACCCCGTCAGATTTTTTTTAATTGTTTTTTTTTATTTATTTACAAACACAGCCAACGTTGAGCTACAGTATATACAGGTATCCGCACCCATACTGCCAGTGCAAGATCGCTCAGCCATCAGTGTTGAAACTCCTGCTAGGTGTGATAGGAGTTTCAGGGAATTCAGAAGACGGGGATTGCAGATTTGGTTTATTCCTTATGACAGTAAATCGAAGGCTGGAGAGCACCTCGACAAAAACTACACGTTAACAAGGCGCCTAAACAATGCCAACAATGCGAATCCTTTTGATCTAATTCAGAGCACTTCTATGTGAATTCCTTAACTCTAATCCTGGTTACTTCTAAATGCCTTTTTTTCGTTATCTTAACTTTATTTTACCCTTTGGGATTTAATTTCATCCAATCCTAGGATCGTAAAAAGGAAATTAACTCATTTGAATAAGGAACAGCTAGAGGAATTAAGCTGATTAATTAAGTTTCCCTGAAACTGTCTCACATGTCCCGAAACGAACTAACTTGATGAGGCATGAGATACACCTCTAGACCATGGAAAGGCCGTTTAAAAAAAAAAAAAAAGAAAAAAAAAAAGACACTTATCGACTGTCGCCGTATCATGAGAAAAGAAGGGGACCATTTGATACAAATCGGATTAGCCGTACAAAGCTCTTGCCTTTACAGTTCTCCCTACTTGTTCGTGAAAAAACCTGATGGATCTTTCAGGAAGTGTATGGACTATCGAAAGTTGAATTCGATCGGTGTGGCCAACACTTATCCATTGTTACTTATGGACCAACTACTCGACAGCATTGGACAAGAGAGGATCGTCTCTAAGATCAATTTGTTGAAAGGCTATCATCAAATTCCTTTGGACAACAACGCTAAATTATAATCAGCTATTATAACCCCGTTTCGGTTATATCAGTACACAGTTATGTAAGTTGGTCTAATCATTCGACTCAAATGAGCGATGGAAGGATCGATTGAAGGAGTAGGCAGATATCTCAATGCTATTGTAATATATTCATCGACATAGGAAGAACATCTAAGAATCCTGGAGAAGGTGTTTCAAAAGCTGTGAGGAGCACATCTAACGAATAACCTAGAAAAGAGCGAATTTGGGAAGGCAAAGGTGTTGCGCTTAGGATTAGAAGTCGGGACAGGGCAAACCACCCCGGTAACCGCTAATGTTGAAAGAATGAGGAAAACTTCACTCCTCACAACGAGTAAGCAATTAGTCATATTATTATTATTATTATTATTATTATTATTATTATTATTATTATTATATAGGGTGAACAAAACTCGTGTAATTTTTATTTTGGTAAATTCTCCAGATCCTCAATGTAAACAGACAACTAAAAAGAAATATCTCAGGTTCAATCTTCTTCGTTCATATTATGAATTTCCTTTTTTTTCATTTATTATAATGGTAATTACACATTCAACGAAAATAGACTTCTTTATTGTGACTGGAATTGTCTTTTGGAAATAAAATAAGATATTTTCAAAGGGTTTATTCCCATTTTTTCATAAAATCTTATTTACTAGTTTCTTGAAGTGCTTGATAGAAAAATCATATTTTCTCTAATCATACCTCAACTATTCGAATAACATTTATAAATTGTCTCTTTCTTATTTGTGTAAAATCCTCAAAGTAAATTTTGAAACAGAAAATATCACCTTTACCGATTTAGTTGGGAGGAATTCCGGTATTCACTCTATGCTTGGTCTATGTAACCAGGTAAAACAAACACCAAGTTACACTTGCTAATGAATTACAATTAAATTCGTTGAAACTGTGAACAACAGACGTAAAAAAAACAATGTATTGCGTTTGGAAATGTAAATAGGGTTTTATTTCCGTTGATGCAGTACTTCCTGTAAGTGTGAGTAATTCCAGTATCGTATATAACTATTCCATACCTGTATATACACTGGAATTGATGCCGTAAAGTTATTGTAATCTGTAGAATTATTTGTGCAGGTTTGTTTAGACCTAACGCGTATCAACCCTTATCCCCAACTCATCTGGTGTCGAGCACTCTGCAAGCGTGTGAGTGTATGTATGCATGTATATGCGTGCGTGCACGTGATTGTGTGTGTGTGAAGCCAATTGAAAATTTAATGATTCCCTGATATAATCATTTGAATAGAATATACGATTGTTAACTTCAAGTATTTCATTGTCTAAATTCAATGATAAGCTTTACCCTTAATATCATGTGTGTATATATATATATATATATATATATATATATATATATATATATATATATATATATATATATATATATATATATATATATATATATATATATATATATATATATATATATCTGTGTGTATGTTTGTGTGTGTATTTGTGTATGTGTGTGTGTTTGATTATGAATTAATCAGAAAAATATTGTGATTTCATAATATTTAAGCTAAATTTTCTTTGCATACATGCAAATTCTCATTTAGCGTTAAGATGCCTTTATTATGAAGGATATTTACTATAATATAGATTGTTAATTACAAAGAAATGTGAAATTTAGTAATATAATTCAAAATAATTGTTGAATTCTTCCAAAAAACAAAATTAAAATATATTTTATCTTTGATTGCAAAGGAATTCCTGACAAATCAAGACAATCCCCTTTTACTATTCAAGAATATATCTAAAAAAAGATGTTAGAGTTAGATTCTAGTTTTCTTGATAAAAAGAGAAATCAGACATCGCTATAACATACATAGTGAAAGAAGTTCTTAAAATATGTTAATTCCACAGTATGCAAAAGTATTTCGAATATTTTCACATCCTTCATGCATGGCAAATCGCTATGAATCGCTCTGTATGTTTGCGAGTGTGTTTTTATCTCCATCTCTATTTATGAAGTATAGCGCAGATATTGACGTATGGAATTTCATGAACGTGTGTGAAAATGTTTTGTTGGTTGAATGATCAAACCACATTTGATGCTTATACTGATATGAAAAATAAAGGAAAATCTACAAAGTTACAAAAATCTATCATGGGACCCTTGTTCAATAGCAATTAGATCTTGTATTACGTCCAGTTATGTAGTTCAGACTAAAGTAAATAGCAAATTAAGCTCGAATTAGTCTGAATGTAAAGAAATCGAAGCTCTTTAGTATTTGATGAAAAGTTTTTACTCCACGCAAAGAGTGAATCATTGGTCACAACTTCAATGTTATTATTTTTTTTCTATTGAAGTGACTTTCGTCTTCTCAACATACCTGTAATTTACTTTTAACTGTGCTATTCTTGTTCATTGGGTGGATATTGATATTCATGTGACAGTATATACAGTATGATTATAGATTTAAGTCTAGAGGCGCTACATGATTCGGATAACTATCATTCTTTGTCATTTTCTGGCATGGGCTCAAGTTGCAATGCGTTTCAAGTTACTTCAGCTCATCATCAGGCTTAAAAATAAATGAAAGGGTAGATTTTCCGGTATGGAAAGTGTGAGTAAGAGACACTAAATAAGAATGCACATTTTCACAATCAATGTTTACCCTAAGATCATGACTGCAATGAGGACCTTGGCAAAGTCAAGAACGTGGTCGATTTTTCTTTTCTCATACTGTTGAGGAGTTGTGAATGTGAGAATTTACAGTATGTCTGCTGTTTAGGGTGATGAGGAGGAAGTATTAGTTTTGAATAGGGATAGGCGTTTGGAGAAAGGGTGAAGGGCTCTGATGACCAGGTGTTAAAGTGGCATGTATGCTATCTTGTTGAGTAATGGATAGGGGAATTTTTGACAATGATTAGGGGAAGGTGTTAGCATTGGTTGAGTAGGAATGGCAGGATCGGGAAAGTTAGCTTTGGTTGATGGTGGGGAGCTGAGTATCAGATTAGATACTTGATTAAGCAGGTAGGCCAGGAAACTTGTGCAGTTGCAATCTAACAGATACCTGATCATGGGACTTAAGATGAGGCTGGGAACTGTATGTGGCTCTGTTGGTGAAGAGAAAGTTGATAAACTTGCAGTCCCGCAAATGCATGACTTCCAGTTATATCTTGTCTTCGGAAGAGTGAAATCTACTATGGCATCACATCCTTTTCTTTTTGAAAAAAAGAGTGTGTTTATTCAGTATCCTATAAATATTAATTTCTAATCTACATATACACAGGAAATTTACATAGAAGCATCCAATGAAAGGAGAATACACAAGGAACATTCTAACAAGTGCGTAAAAGCTATTCTTCTGATAATGTGACACATTACACAGTGTACTTAAGAATATACCAGACATACAAATAATGTGTTTTTTTTTTCATATGAATCATATATCATAACATAACCACAAAGGTTATTTTTAGAAGGAAATGATAATTACATTCTCATGGAGAAACACACTATTAAGTTTGATTTTATTG
>NC_090760.1:51538061-51540561 GCF_036898095.1 Palaemon carinicauda | reverse complement strand
GTAAAGAATTCTGAAGGTGAATAAACTTTGAATTGTGTATAATATTCGTATAGGCCTTTTCTTTTCGTCTAAGAATACATCAATATTCACGGATAAATAGGTTGGCTTACTTATCTTTACCCCTGGCTGTAGATATCTTTTTTTTCTCTTTCTATTTATTCCCAAACATAAATAAAAAACTTTCATTGACAATCCGCCAGCATCATTACGCACAGTGGGTTAATTTTTCATGTTGCATAATATTTTTGTTCTCATAATCTTGACCATACTTTGCATTCATATCTTCCTGGACAATATCACCCTCTCCGTAATGCTGGTAATTCAGTTAATTCTAAAAGTCAAGCATTCTCCATCACAGGGCTCAATACTTCACAGTGTTTTGGAAGTTTTCTTCCAGCTATGACGAGTTGGGAAACAATCCTAATCAGGTCGGAGAATCGGTGGAACTTGTGAAGTTCAAACTTGCAGCGAATGTTTTTTAATGTAGAACAGGCTGCTGTAAGTCCCATTGTATATGTATATATATATATATATATATATATATATATATATATATATATATATATATATATATATATATATATGTATATATATATATATATATATATATATATATATATATATATATATATATACTGTATATATATATATATATATATATATATATATATATATATATATATATATATATATATATATATATATATATATATATATATATATATGTTTTGATATTGTTATTTTTCTGTTGATATTTTACTTTAATAGTTCATTACTTCTCTTGTAGTTTATTTTCCTATTTCCTCTCTATACTGGGTTATGTTTTTCCATGTTAAAGGTGTCTGGTTTCAGTTCCAGTTCCATCAGAATAAATGCTCATAAGAACATTAGCCGGGCATTCCCCCCCCCCCCTCCCCCACTTTGGTGCCAAACCACAGCAGTGGCTTCCACAGTAAATAGCTTAAAGTCACTGTCCCGGGCAGGGATGGTTCCACTGCCATGCGAATGCTAAACAAACACGTTACCACTGTACTTGCCAGGAGGCTTTTGGCTAATAGCATCCTGATCTTCCAACTAAGGTTGTAGCCTAGGTAATAATAATAATAACAATAATAATAATAATAATAATAATAATAATAATAATAATAATAATAATAATAATAATCAACTGGAACATTATTATCACTGAAATCTCCATGCATAAGCCCATATTGACAGTATTACCTAAAGCTCTATCATAACCATCATCATAGCTATCATCGTCATATTAATCATAAAAATTACGACATTCGTTAGTTTACTATCCATTGTCATTACCTTCTTCACCATTTCGTCGCACCGCATTTATCACAAGTAAATCAGTCATCGTCATCTTTAATTCAATTTGACATGAGTCATTGAACGTTAGACAAAGACCATAATAGTCAGCAGTATCATTTATTTCCCTCATTGAGCATCATCTCCCTCTTCAGACTCCCAGCATTAAAAAAACTGTAAGAAAGTGGATATCCAAGTTCTCAGAAAAAGAAATTTCTCCAGCCATTTATCCTTCAAGATCCGCATCGATTGAAGGCGACCTAATATACTGCCTGACTTAACCCTAGTATACCTTTTAATCTTAAACTTTAATGCAAGAAATGTTTGAGGAGCTTAGAGATAGATTATGTGTTCTCCCTATTTTTTGTATATGTAAGCAATCTATCTTAAGCATCTTGAAAGGATTAAATCTTCATAAAAAATAGTCTCGGAATTGGAGATAACTTTTCATGGAAAGCTGTTCATCTGTAATTGGATTGCTATTTGTAGTTAATTAGTACTGTCTTCATTGCTCCTTTTTATCTTTATTTATTTTTTTTTTGGTCATGGGAGGGACTTAGGTTGCTTGTGCTTCTTTAATTTCTCAATAATTAGGACACACAGGTCATTTGATGCTGGACTAATCTGCCTTTTGGTATGGATGGAAACACTAGTCTTTAATTAAAAGGATTTGCTAAACATCTCTCAACTCCCATTTGTAAGATTTAGAAAGTTATTTACAGGAATACTTCGCAAAGGATTTTTTTTTTTTTACCAAATAAAGATGTATAATCTTTACTTGGCTCCTTCTAGCTATTGTGAATCTTTATATTTCAAAGTATCCAACTTATTTCCTACTGAAAGATGAGTCTACTCAAGTCTTAATTAAAGCAAGAAAAAAATATTCTCAACAGATATAAATACGAACGTGAAAATTTTTTAATTGAAGCTACAAGAAAACTCGATTGGATATTTATTTGCTATTAAAGATTCACGCAGAATAATTTCAATTGACAAATCTCCAATGACTTAATCAAGTTCCTAAAACTTTAAATGTATCCTGATAAATCTGTATATTTAGCAATTTTCTTTTGGAAACAAATGCAGTTAATGATTCACTGGATCACGAATGCGTAGTTGAATTATAGTAATGATAATAATAAAAAAAACAAAAATAAAATTTGAAAATCAATTATTCCTCGTC
>NC_090760.1:51523536-51528536 GCF_036898095.1 Palaemon carinicauda | reverse complement strand
TTCTATGAAAAATGGGAATAAACCCAATGAAAATATCCTATTTTATGAATTATAAGTTCTTTTTATTGAAGTATTCCCAAAAGACAATTCCAATCACGATATAGAAGTCTATTTTCGGTAAATGTGTAATTACCATTATAATAAATGAAACGAAGAAATTCATAATATGAACGAAGAAGATTGAACCTATGAGCTATTTTTATTTAGATGTCTGGTTACATTGAGGATCTGGAAAATTTACTAGAGTAAAAATCACACGACTTTTTTTCATCCTATACAATAATAATAATAATAATAATAATAATAATAATAATAATAATAATAATAATAATAATAATAATAATAATAATAATAATAATAATAATGTTTTAATAGCTTCCTCGTTGTGAGGGGTGAAGTTTTCCTTATGCTTTCGACATCAGCGGCCACCGGGCAGGTTTGCCCTGTCCCGACTTCTAATCCTAAGCACAACACTTATACCTTTCCAAATTCGCTCTTTTCTAGGTTATTCGTTAGATGTGCTCCTCACAGCTTTTGAAACACCTTCTCCAGGATTCGTAGATGTTCTTCCTATGTCGATGAATATATTACAATATAATTGAGATATCTGCCTACTCCTTCAATCGATCCTTCCATCGCTCATTAGAGTCTAATGGTTAGACCAACTTGCATAACTGTGTACTGATACAACCCAAACGGTGTTATAAAAGCTGATAATAATTTTCCGTTGTTGTCCAAAGGAATTTGATGATAACCTTTTAACAAATTGATCTCAGAGACGATCCTCTATTGTCCAATGCTGTCGAGTAGTTGGTCCATAAGTGACAATGGATAAGTGTCGGCCACACCGAATTCAACTTTCGATAGCCCGTACACATCCTGAAAGATCCATCCGGAGAACTGTAAGGACTATAGCTTTGTTCGGCTAATCCGTTTTGTATCAAATGGTCCTCTTCTTTTCTCATGATACGGCGAAAGCCGATAATTTTTTTTTTTTTTTTTAACGGCCTTTCCATGGTCTAGAGGTGTATCTCATGCCTCATCAAGTTAGTTCGTTTCGAGACATGTGAGATAATTTTCAGGGAAACTTTTAATCAATCAGTTTAATTCCTCTAGCTGTTCCTTATTCAAATGAGTTAATTTCTTTTCTACGATCCTAATATTGGACGATATTAAATCCCTAAGGGTAAAATAAAGTTAAGCTAACGAAAAAAGGCATTTAGAAGTAACCAGGATTAGAGTTAAGTAATTCACATAGAAGTGCTCTAAATTAGATCAAAAGGATTCGCATTGTTGGCATTGTTTATGCGCCTTGTTAACGTGTAGTTTTTTCGAGGCGTTCTCCAGCCTTCAATTTACTGTCATAAGGAATAAACCAAATCTGCAATCCCCGTCTTCTGAATTCCCTGAAACTCCTATCGCACCTAGTAGGAATTTCAACACTGATGGCTGAGCGATCTTGCACTGGCGGTAAGGGTGCGCACAACTGCGGTTACCTGTATATACTGTAGCTCTTTGTTGGCTGTGTTTGTAAATAAATGAAAAATAAAATTTAAAAAAATCTGATGGTGTCATGGCGATTTGACTGCTGAGCTGTACATAGGGTGGCAGAAGGTTGAAGTGCCAGTGACACAATGAATATGTAGTGGAAATATGTAAGGGGTTGTATGGAGAAAAGGAAGTTAATCCTTGAGATGATTTAATCAACTGTGTACAGCGTCGGAAGAGCTTTGAGTGGTTGCGCAATGCTATTATAAATGATTACATGCCTTTTTTTGGACTGATTACGCATGATCTTGACTGACTGAGCTTCATTCAAAGGTTGTTATGATTCCCACGACACAGTGACTCTACATTACTTAGGTACAATTGACTCTTTTCTTTCAGGTGTCGCCATCAATTGTATTTAATCAACAATATTTTTGCAACTTTAAAAGAATACAGTACCATCAAGAACGTAGCACTTGCAAACAATAAGACAATATATATTGGGCATGGAAATAGGATATTTTGAACTATGCGTAGATCTGTTGAAGACTTCTATAGTATTCATTAAATAAATAGAATTCTTTATAAATTATATTTTTGATCACTATAATTCTGTCTCAGAAGCTTGTATTTATATTGAACATTGCTAGTCATAAATCCAATTAAGGCTGGTACTACAACAATTCTAGTTACCATTGAGTATTAGATACTGAAGCAATGATTTACATTCTGTCAATAGCTGTAGATATATATAATAGCTATAGTAAAGAGCTAGAAGTGGTAGCTAATTCTTGAGATTAATTTATTCTATTGGGTAGGTATTTTGTACTCGAATTGTACCTTATAATTATGAAATAAATCAGAAAAAAAATCGAGGTAGAATCTTTTTTTCTTTCAAGACCTTTTCGTAATATTGCACTGAATTCTGTGACTTGTTCTGCAACAATGCATAGAGTATAAAAATCTAATTCTTATGACATTTGTGGACTATGAAAAAGCCTTTGTATGATAAATTTATGGGGAGTCCTGCGTTATTATGGAATTCCTCTTAAATATATACATTTAATCTAAGTCCATTCATGAGCAAAGTATGTGCAAAGAAAATGTTACTTGATTCATATCAAATGAATTTCCTGTGAACAACCGAGTACTCGAAGGGAAAATGTTGTCACCTATGCTGTTTATCCTCCTCGTGGATTTTGCAATTCGAAGAACAGTTAGATAGTGGAGAAGGAATGTAGAGGATTAATAATAGGCAATTAGCTGACCTTGAATATGCTGATGAAGCTGTCATTATTAGCAGAACACCAAAATATTTGCAATACTTGATTACCAGAATGCATGAAATATCAAAGGAGCTCGGGAATGGAAGATGACACATCATTGGCAGAAGAAATTAGTAATGAGGTAGATTCACCTAAATGTTTAGGAACTATGATCTATAATATAACAACTTTAAAGTTTAAGTTTAATAGAATAAAAAAAAAAAAAACAGACAATGGCTATGTTAAAGAAAAAATTGGAAATCTACTCGCCTAAAATGCATATAAAAAATCAGGCTATACATCAGTTTAGTGAGATCGGTGTACCATATGCAAATTAGGTCATGGTATGACGATGAAACAAACAACAACAGATTTTGTATATTTGAGAATAAAGCCTTCAAAAGAATATTAGGAGTTAATTGGCAGGAAATGATTAGAAATTTAACTTTCAGAGATATTATTCAAATGACACATGTGGATGAGATCATGGTGAGGGGTAGATAGTGCTTAGTTAACATTCATTTCGTCAAGTGAGATTAGTTCACCAAACCATTACCTGGGGTCCAAAAGATACTAAAGGAGTTGTTAGACCTAGGCCTAAATGGCTGAGGACTATGAAGTGCGAGGTTGGAGATGATGAATGGAAAAGTATTGAATTAAAAGCCCAACATAGAGAGACGACTGGCAAAACCTAACTTGGGCCTTTGTATCAGAAGGCATAAGAGTATACAATAATGATGATGATGATGATGATAATGATAACACACACACACACACACACACACACACACATATATATATATATATATATATATACACACACATAATAGTCCGGATATGATGCCTTGCTGGGCAGAATTCCACCTCCTCTAGGGGAACTGAACCCAGCTTATCCTAGATGACGATCTTTCCAGTCGTCATCGGCATGTGCTCAGCATACCTCCATGGGTTAGCATCTGAGCATATGGGAAGGTCTTTCACATTGAGCCTTTTCAGGGGCCCATGTGATTTTGCTAGGGACTGCATACGCAGTTCCATTGCAGCCGCCTTCTCCTGATTCTCCTTCTGCATTTGTTGGATCATTCCAACAATCGAAGAGAGGGCCTGTCCCAGTTCTACTGGGAGACCAGCCGATGTTGAGGGGATAGGCTCCGGCATCTGAACCGGAGTAGCCGACACCTCGTCGACCTCATCCTCTACGACATCCGGGGTTTGAACTTGATCCTGACCTTCTGCCAGGAGGTCTTCTTCCAAACGTTCATCCAGGTCAGACATCCTGTCATACAACTGGATGTCTTGCATCGCATCTGCGACTTCCTCGTCCACCTGGACTTGATCTTGAGGGATCTCCTCTTGAGGCTGGGGAATCACTGCCTCAGCTGATGCCTGGGGAAAAATATACGCCCTCATCTTCTCACTTGGAAGATAAGGGCCAGAGGTGTTCTTCTTGAAGCCCCATACCCAAGTACGAAGCTTTTCCCTTGCTATATCCCTTGATTCCACCGTTCTAGGGGAATCAAAAGCCTCAGTAATCAGGTTAGTGCATACAGTACATACCTGAGGGTCCCAATACTGGAGATCATCCTTGGAGACAGCGCATGCTGCGTGTCTCCTACAACACTCATGTCCGCAGAGGTTCTTGCTGCGGACATTGCAGAAAACATTTCCGCACTTCGGAGGGTCCTCCTGTAAAGAAAAGAAATTTCCATGAGTATCAAGTGAACTATGTATCACTGGATATGCATAGTATAGCATAATAATTCATAAAGGAAAGACACACACTTGTGTTTCCCTCACAACCATTGTTGCAGCCTTCCAGATAATAAAATAAAAATGGTTTATCTCTTCTAGAGTAACCAATGCAAGGTTTCCAGAGGAAACAGGTGGAGCTCACACCTAGGTAATGATTTTAAAATCCTGGATAATAGACAGGGAAGAACTCTGCTTCCTATCTGAGGGCAACAGCAAAGGGCTGTGCAAGAAAACACAATAGTGTTAGAAGATACAGTGCTGTACCTAAACCTTTACTATAGTTTTCTTCTTACTGTATATGCTATACAGAAGAATACTAGTACAGTATAGGAGGATGTGTGCCGGCCTGCCTTTGCCGGCCGGCACACACCACAACTAGCTTTAAAGTATACTACTTAACAGCTATAGGAAGGCAGCACTCTGGTTCAAATGCCTGTGCTGGTCGGCAGCAGCTGCCGGCCGGCAACAGCCAGTGTTGGCCGGCAATGACTGCCG